>NC_035178.2:11058108-11364112 GCF_001659605.2 Manihot esculenta
GGATCTTCTCCAGCTCTTCCTCCCATTGGGAAAGGGAAAAGTGTTCCTGTCGAGCCTTTGTTGTCTTCTTCTGACAACTCTCTGAACGCGTCAGATATTACTCCTGAATCTCCGGCTAGTGCTGTTGCTGACCTTCTCAGAGAGCGAATGTTCAGCGGAACTACAGAGGCTTCAGATCCTCGTCTTCTTGCTCTGACTGGTCTCTTAGCCAGTTCTACCAAGGAGCAAGTGTCCTTCCGATCTCGCTCTCGTGAGGAGCTCGGGTCTTCGATTAGAGAGATGCTTCTGATGGTAAGTTATTTTTTCACCTCTCTTTAGTTTTGCTTCGTTTCTTTTTCTGACAGTTGTTCTTCCTTGTTAGGCGACGGGCCTCTTTATGGAGGTGGATGCTCGTGATCGCTCCCTCCAGGAGTCTGTAGACCGCCAGATTGAGGAGGCGCATCTGGAAGAGAACTTATCTGCAACCAGTGACGCAAGGGGTAATCTGGTAGCTGCTCGAGAGCAAATCCAGTCCCTCCAAGTGGAGCTGCATTCGGCGCTAGAGGCCCTTAAAAAGGCTGATGAGAAGGCGGCTGAGACAGCAGGGCATACCAAGTCTTTAGAAGCAGAGCTGTCTCAGACTCGCGAAGTTCTCAAAGTGTCTGATGAGAGGGCAGCTGCCTTGGAGGTTCGCTGCGAAGGAGTTTTAAAGCAGCTGTCTTCTATGACAGAGGCCCTTAGCGAAAGGGATGAGGCCGTGAGACAAAAAGCTGAGGTCCAGCAACAATATGGGGCCTTAAAGGCTGATTTTGAAGAGCTTCAAGCTCAGCTGAAGGAAGTGAAGGCTCAGGAGGAAATGGCCCTAGCTCGGGTGAAGGTCCTTGAGCAGGAATTGAGTACCAGCTCTGATCATATTAGAGACCTGGCTTCATCGGCTGAAGAATTCAAGCTTCGCCATCAACAGCTCAACCATGAAGTTAGAGCCCTGGAAAATAAGTGCTTAGCCCTGCTCAAGGTAGTAAAACACGTTGAGGACAAGGCTTCGCTGGTGCGCGAACAATGTATGGCGGAGTATCAGGAGTCTGACGAGCTGAAAAGGAAGATCGAGCAGGCCTGTGAGGCTCACCTTCAGGACTACAAGGACTCTTCTGAGTTTAAGGAATTTGTAGCTGAGGCCTGTGAAGAACATCTCGATGAATATAAAGCTTCTGGTGAAATGAAAGCGGCTATTCTTAAGAAAGCCTTCCGTATGTATGTGACCGGCTACAATCGCGGTTTAAGAGAAGCCAGACACGCTCCTGATACTCCGTTGGCCGAGCTTCGCAAGTACGAAGCGGACTCAGATGGCGAGCCAGTACTGTATGGAGAGGATGATTTCCCTATGCCCCGAGGAGATTGCCAGAGGGACATGTGCCAGCCAGCTGAGTCTTCTTCGGAAGAGTCAGAGCTAGAGGGGGAGGACGTGGAAGTCCTTGAGTCAGGGAAGGATGACCCTAACTCTGAGAAGGAGGATCTTCACCCTGAGTCAGAGATAGCTCCTGTTGTAAACGTTGAGGGCTCTGATCCAAGGGATTCCGAGCTTCCTTCAGATGTGACTGCCAGTAGAAATAATGTAGGCGAGGGTGTTCTTACTGATGTAAGTCCTTTGAGGACTATTTATCCCCCCACCTCGTTAGAAGGATAATTTTGTAATAGTTATTTGTAATGAAATATCAATTTTCTTTTTCCTCAAAGTACTCTAATATCTTTTTTCTCATATTTGTGCACTATGTATTCTCATTCATAAGCTTTGAATTGCTCTTGAGTTGCAAGCTCAGCTCTTAGCTAATAGTCTGAGAGATCAAATCTCATACCTTTTAATGGCGACTAGTATGTCTGCTTTTTGCTTCTAGCCCCTTCTTCTTGGTTGTAAATTTGTTTGTTCCAGATAAACTGATATGGGTGTTGAGTATAGCCCTTTTTCTCCCTTATTTATCCTTCTGAAGGTTTCTTCATTTATGAGCCCTTTTAGAGAGGGAGCTCGACTTTTTCCTTTGGTCTTCATATCTTTGAGCTTTTGAGGATATAAGTCTATCCGAGCTGCGAGCCCGGCTTTGAGCTTTTGAGAATATAGGTCCTTCCGAGCTAGGAGCTCGGCTTTTTGTTCTATAGCCAAACTTTTAGCGTTAGCATCTGTTTTGAGGTCGGCATTGCTTAGCTATCGTGCCTTTTCAGGAGGTCGGAACCTGATTTTTCTTTGGTAGCTCCGGGCTCTTCTCTTTTTGTGAGGTCGGAACTGTGTGTTAAGTTGTCCCTTCACCGACCATTTTTTGTTTTCAGGAGATCTTACGAGATCCTGGCTGTTTTTGTTCCGGGGTGACCTCGGGGCCCCGCCGGCAGTTTTTATTTTGATTCTCACGGGAGTTCTAGGGGATCCCGGTCTTCTTTGTTTACCCAGAAGTTCTGGGGGATCCCGGTCTTCATGCTCTGGGAGGCATCTTTACGATCCTCACCGGCCGTTCCGGGGTGACCTCGGGGCCCCGCCGGCAGTTTTTTATTTTGTTTTCCCGGGAGTTCTAGGGGATCCCGGTCTTCTTTGTTTACCCGGGAGTTCTGGGGGATCCCGGTCTTCATGCTCCGGGAGGCATCTTTGCGATCCTCACCGGCCGTTCCGGGGTGACCTCGAGGCCCCGCCGGCAGTTTTTTATTTTGTTTTCCCGGGAGTTCTAGGGGATCCCGGTCTTCTTTGTTTACCCGGGAGTTCTGGGGGATCCCGGTCTTCATGCTCCGGGAGGCATCTTTACGATCCTCACCGGCCGTTCCGGGGTGACCTCGGGGCCCCGCCGGCAGTTTTTTATTTTGTTTTCCCGGGAGTTCTAGGGGATCCCGGTCTTCTTTGTTTACCCGGGAGTTCTGGGGGATCCCGGTCTTCATGCTCCGGGAGGCATCTTTACGATCCTCACCGGCCGTTCCGGGGTGACCTCGGGGCCCCGCCGGCAGTTTTTTGTGCCTTCTTGAGGTTTTTGCACAAGATTCAGGCTCATTGGCCTTACTGTCGCTTCGTCATCTCAGCTGGTTTTGTGCCTAACTGAGGTCTTGTTTCAAGGGATCTTTCTGAGCCCTGTTCCTTCTTTTTCATGGAGGAATGTTATTCATGAAGATAATTCATATAAAGAATTTTTTTATTTACTCATATTTGTCAAAATACAATGTGTTTCTTTACAAATATTTCAAGGGAAATACCGTTTTAGGTGCTGGATGTTCCAAGCGTGGGGCTCGGGGTTTCCTTGCATATCTTCAATTCGGTATACCCCTGGCTTGACCACTTTTGTCACCTTGAAAGGACCTTCCCAGGTCGGTGCTAACTTGCCCGCGGTCACTCTTTTTCCTGTAGCTTCCAGGTTTCTTAGGGTCAAATCTCCCACCTTTAAGCTTCTTTCCCTGACCTTTTGGTTGTAATATCTCGCTGCTCGTTGTTGATAAGCGGCAATTCGGACTTGGGCTTCTTCCCTGACTTCCTCAAGAGCATCTAGGTTGCTTCTTAACTTATCCTCATTAGTATTCTCACTGACGAATTGGACTCGATGAGTGGGGATCTGCAATTCAACTGGAACTATGGCTTCTGAGCCATAAGCAAGTGCAAACGGTGTTTCTTTAGTGGGCGCTCTGGGAGTGGTTCGGAATGCCCATAGTATGCTATTGAGTTCTTCTGCCCAATTCTCCTTTGCGCCATCCAGCCGTTTCTTTAATCCTTGAAGGATAGCTCTGTTAGTGACTTCTGTTTGGCCATTAGTCTGAGGATGAGCCATGGAGGAGAACTTATGCCATATGCCCATGTTTGTCGTGAAGGCTCTGAAAATGCTGCAGTCAAATTGTCTGCCGTTGTCTGAGATAAGCACTCTAGGTATGCCAAATCTGCAGATGATATGTCCCCATACGAAATCTATCATCTTGCGGGCTGTGATTGTGGCTATTGCTTCTGCCTCAGGCCATTTCGAGAAGTATTCCACAGCCACCACCACGAATTTCCTTTGCCCCGTAGTCTTGGGGAAAGGTCCCAGGATGCCGATTCCCCATTGTGAGAAAGGCCATGGACTGGATATGCTTGCTTGAGGAGTGGCGGGGGTTCTGATGGCGTTAGCAAATCTTTGACATACGTCGCACCTCCGGACAAACTCCTCTGCTTCTTTTTTAGCGGTGGGCCAGTAGTACCCTTGCCTGAATATTTTATTGACTAATGTCCCTGCTCCCTCGTGAGCCCCACATAGGCCTCTATGTATTTCCTCCATTACCTTTGCAGCTTCTTCCGGACTCACACACCGGAGCCATGGGCTGGACTTCCCTTTTCTGTATAAGGTTCCCCTTATTGCTTGGTAGTTGGCAGCACGAGCTGCTATCTTTCTGGCTTCATCTTTATCTTCGGGGAGCTTGCCCTCCTCCAGGTATCTCAGGTATGGGGTCATCCAAGTTGAGCTCTGTTCTACCTGCAGTACCTTGTTTGTCTTTTTAAAAGCAGGTGTTCGGACATGCTGTATATATACTTCATCGGGAAGTTGTTCTAACTCCTCTTTGGTCAATCGACTAAGTAGGTCTGCTTCCTCATTTTCATCCCGAGGTATTCTTTGAAATCTAACGACAACTCCCCGACCCGTGAGCTCGGCTTCTATAGTTTTTACTTTATCAAGATAGTTCTGCATGATGGGGTCCCTAGCCTGATATACTCCCGTCACCTGGTTGATCACCAACTGAGAGTCGCTATTCACCTCGAGGTCGGTTACCCCTATCTCTGAAGCTACCAACATTCCATTTACCAGGGCTTCATATTTGGCCATATTGTTAGAAGCCGTGAATTCTAGACGCAAGGCATAACATACTTTAAAACCTTCTGGCCCTTTAAGCATTATCCCAGCGCCACTACCCTCAGCACCTGATGCTCCGTCTACATACAGCTTCCAGCTAAATTCTTGGGGGGGCTCTCTCTCTCCCCCCTTTCTTGATATCTCTGAGGATGATCCTCCCTTCTCCTCATTGAATGCGCACTCCGCTATGAAGTCAGCCAGAGCTTGGGATTTTATGGCTGTTCGAGGTCGGTACTCTAGACAGTAAGGGCTAATTTCTACGGACCATGCCAACATCCGCCCTGAAGTTTCTGGCCTTCGTAGGATCTTCTTTAAGGGTTGGTCTGTCATCACGACTCCTTGGTGGCTTTCTAAATAAACTCTGAATTTCTGGACTGCCAGCAATAAGGCGTAAGCCAATTTTTCAATGTTCGAATATCTGACCTCAGTGTCTCTGAGTACCTTGCTAACGTAGAAAACAGGTTTCTGTTCTCCTTCTTCCACCCTTACTAGCACTGCGCTGACTGCTTGTTCCGAAGCCGCCAGATATATCAGAAGTTCTTCTCCTTTTATGGGACTGCTGAGCACATGGGGCGAGCTAAGATACTTCTTAAGCTCTAGGAAGGCCTTTTGGCAATCTTCTGTCCATTCGAAATTCGGTACCTTCCTCAACTTTTTGAAGAATGGCAAGCACTTTTCTGCCGACCTCGACATGAATCAGTTAAGCGCTACTACTCTCCCGGTTAGTCTCTGAACATCTCTTACGCAGGTCGGTTCTGGCATATTCAGTATGGCTTCCACTTTCTCCGGATTGGGCTCAATGCCTTTACCGCTCACCATGTACCCCAAGAATTTTCCTCCCCTAATGAAGAAGGCACATTTTGCTGGGTTCAACTTCATTCTGTATTGATCCAACACCCCAAATATCTCCCTCAAATCGGCTATGTGTTGTTGGAAAGTTGAACTTTTGACCACCATATCGTCCACATACACTTCCAGATTTCTACCGATCTGGTTTTTGAAGATTTTATTCATCAACCGCTGATAAGTTGCCCCGGCATTTCTCAATCCAAAGGGCATAGCCCTATAACAGTAAGTTTCATCTTCAGTTATAAATGAGGTCTTTTCCTCATCCGACCGTTCCATTGGGATTTGATGATAGCCTGACATAGCATCCAAAGAAGACATATAATCAAAACCGGCCGTTGAGTCGACCATTTTATTAATATCGGGGAAGGGGTAACAATCTTTAGGGCAGGTCTTATTTAGGTCGGTAAAATCTATACACATCCTGTATTTGCCATTGGCTTTTTTGACTAACACTGGATTTGTCAACCATTGTGGGTACATGACTTCCCTAATAAAGCCTGCCTCTTCTAGCTTCTGCACTTCTTCCCGGGTGGCCTGCTGCTTCTCTTTTCCCACTACTCTCTTCTTTTGCTTCACCGGTCTGGCCTCGGGGAGAACATTCAATCGGTGCGTCATTACTTTGGGGTCAATTCCCGGCATGTCTGAGGGCTTCCATGCGAAGGTCGGCGCGTGACTTCGGATCAGGGCCATGACTTTGCCTTTTTGTTTTTCGGTGAGGCTGCCATTAAGACTGAAAACCTTGTTTGCATCTGCTTCTGATAAGGGGAAGGTTTCCAACTCTCCAACTGGCTCTGTCCGGGCTTCTTTTGTTTCATCTCTAACCTCCAGAACTTCCGAGTCGAGTGCTTCTCCAGTTGAGCTCGGCTCTGTTACTGTGGCCAAGTATACTGCCCTTGCTTCTTCCTGGCTACCTCGAACCATTCCCACTCCTTCCTCTGTTGGGAACTTGAGTGCTAAATACCTAATGCTGGTGACAACTTCAAAGTTGAACAGCGCCGGTCTCCCCAAAATCGCATTGTAGCTCAGTGGGAGTTTGACCACCAAAAACACCTCATGATGGGTGCGAGCTCTGGGTGCTTCTCCCAGGGTAAGAGCCAGCTTCACCTTTCCTTCTACAAGTACTGGTGCTCCTCCGATCCCCTTGATTGGTGACTGGTCCCGAACCAGCTGTTCTTCTGGGATTCTCATCTGCTGGAAAACCCGATATGGCAGCAAGTTGACCTTACTCCCGTCATCTACCAGAACCTTCTTTACTCGAAAATTATTAATGACAGCCTCAATGACGAGCGCATCATCATGGGGCATCTGAATGCCTTGTGCATCTTCCGGAGAGAAAGCGATAGTCATGGGAGAGTGCTCAACGATCTGCATGACTTCACTATTGCTGGTCTTCCCTTCCCGGTTTCTCTTCTTTCCTCGACGGCTCATCCGTCCTCCCGTTCCTCCAACAATCATGTGGATGGTCCCACTGGACCCATCATTCACTGGTCTAGCTCCTATTCTCCTAAGCGTCTGAGTTGTCGGACCAGGCTGAGGCCTCTGTCCCTCTGTTTTCTTCACAAAATTTTTGAGGTGCCCCCTTTTGATCAGCCTCTCAATCTCCGCGATTAACTGAAAACAGTTATTCGTATCTTGCCCATGGCTCCGGTGATACTGACAATACTTGTCAGGATTTCTTTGATCTGCTTCCGACTTCATGGGTTTGGGCCACTGGAGGAACTCCTTATCCTGGACTGCCATGAGCACTTCGGCTCTGGAAGCGTTGAGGGGGGTTGGTTTCTCGGGAACCCAAGGAGGGAGCACTCTTGGTTCAAGAGCCCGAGGAGGAGGAGGAGGCCTTTGATCCCTTCTCTCCCAGGCCTGCTTGTACGGCTCAGGTCTCTTTCCATGTTTCTTCTCGTGTCTCTCCGGCCTCCTCTCCTCCGGGGCTTTCTCTTTTCCTGCCATTCCTTTAGCAAATCTACTCGTCACTAAGGCGTCATCCTGCCTTATATACTTCTCCGCCCTCGTCATCAACTCAGCCAGTGAGGTCGGAGGTTTCCTGCTCAAAGAACCAAAGAACTCGGCAGAGGTTGTTCCCTTTTGCATGGCCTCCACCGCCCTTCCTTCATCCAGCTCGGAAATCTGTAGGGCCTCCGTATTGAAGCGGGCGACATACTCTCTAAGTGATTCTCCTTCTTTCTGTTTCACTGTTTCTAGATAGCTCGTCTTCCTATCTGCTGGCACCCCGGCTATGAACCGGCTGATGAAGCGGGTGGCAAGATCTCCAAAACTTTTAATGCTTCCGGCCTCCAGGCTGTTGAACCACGCCCGCGCTGGTCCCGAGAGCGTTGTTGGGAACACCTTACACATTAAGGCATCTGACAGAGTTTGCAACTCCATGAAGGTCTTATAGTTCATGACGTGCTCCCTCGGGTTACCAGCTCCGTTATAGGCCCCCATCGGCGGCATCATAAACTTCTTGGGAACGGTCTCCTGCTGCACTATCTTTGAGAAAGGGGAAGAAGTGGGCAAGGAGGTTTGGCTCTGATCTTTCTTACCTAGCTCAGCTAAGAGCTGCTCCTTCAACCTTTTCAACTTTTGGTCCATTTTCTCGTCTGCTGAACCGGATCTTCCCTCCAAGCTGCATTCCTCTTCTTCTGTTGCAGTTCCCGTTGTTTCGGCAGAATAGTTGTTCGCCCCCTCATTTTCTATCATCTCTCTTGCCCTCCTCCCATGGATTCGGGCCTCCGGTTCTTCCTCTTCCCCGGTATCACGGCTGTTAGTTTGGGGGCGGTCTAAGGTAGGTCGGGGTTCATTGGTTCTGGGTTCCTCCACCACTGGGAGTGCATTTACTGGGGTGCTAAGGCCCCTCTGCTGCATTATCTGCCCCAACCAGTGAGCAGTAGTCTGTAGCTGGAGAGCCATGGTTTGAATGTCCTGGTTAGACCGGGTCACGGTGGGAGTATTCCCTGCCAAGCTTGGCGAGGGATTAAGAGGAATAGGCGTTTGGTTATTCAACGTTGTAGGGCTAGAAAAGGAGAACTGCTGCCCATCTTGGGCAGAGCTCAGGTCATTTGGAATGTTAAGGTTATTTTCTTGGTGGTTTGCCATTGTGGATCTCAGTGGGTTTTGAAAGTGAAAACTTCGGTGATGAAAAGATCTCCTTCGTTTCCCACAGACGGCGCCAATTGATGATTTGAGATCCAATAGAATAGGGTTTTACAAGGGTTTTGGTATTGAAAAATAAACTTAAACTTTCTGGGGAGGGGATTCCCCTTTTATCCATTTCGCTATGCTTGCTGGTGACGTGTAAAGGCATCTCCATGATTGGGACACGCGTCTCTGACATACAGATTCGGGCGTACGAGGGTATCAGCCGCCTGCTCCATGCGTAACGGCCTCTGATTCTCCTCGTGCGTACGCTCGAGCGGATCTGCTAGGTTGTCTGAGTATGGCTCTGGAAACTGGGCTGGGTCGAGAGTCGGGCCGGACGCTGAACCTGAGAGGAGAGGGCCTGCTGGTCGCGGACTGGGCCGATCCAAATGAAGAAGCTTGGTTGAGCCCGGCCTTGAAGGTTGAATGAGCCAGGCTTGTTGTGCATATCAGGTGTGTGAGCCTCTACGTTATAGGCCTTTGGCTGTGGTCAAGCCCCTGATCTGGGGTGAAGAAATCCGGCGGTCATCAATATCTTATTTTTTTGTCAATTTTATATTATTTGTTCCCCAAAGTAGAAGAAAAAAAAATCTTCATTAATCTATTATTTATTGGTGTTGAGCCTTCACCTTTCTGCATATAGAGTATTCATCTCCTGTTATTATCAACAAAATCCAAAGAGAAGCGAAAATGGCCCAAAACGATGTTCCACAGTGGCCGGACCTCCCATTCACTGTTAAGCTCTCCATATTGGCTTTCTCCTTCGTCTTCGACATCACCCGTAACCGAAATGGCACCGCCAACCGCTTTCTCATGAGCTTCTTCGACATCAGAACTTGTCCATCTAAGAAACCCAAAAATGGTGTCAAAACCACTGACATCACTGTTGACAAAGCTCGAAATCTCTGGTTCCGCCTCTACACCCCTACCAAAACCGGTGATGGAACTGCGGCTTCTGGTTTGCCGGTTATTTTCTACTTTCACGGAGGTGGTTTTGCCTTCTTGGCACCCAGTTCTTTACCTTATGACAAATTTTGCCGCCGCCTTGCTAGTGAACTATCTGCCATCATTATCTCCGTCAACTATCGTCTGGCTCCAGAGCATCGCTGCCCTTCTCAATACGAAGATGGTTTGGATACTCTAAAATTCATCGACACCACAAAAATTAAAGGTTTTTCAGGAAATCTCAAACAGTGTTTTATCGCTGGAGATAGCGCAGGAGGCAACTTGGTGCATCATGTAGCAGTAAAAGCAAGCGAACATGAATTTTCCAATCTAAAATTAATCGGAAACATATTGATACAACCATTTTTTGGAGGAGAAGAACGAACTGAATCTGAGTTGAGGTTAACTAGAGCTCCACTTGTGAACATGGAGCGTGCAGATTGGATGTGGAAGGCATTCTTGCCGGAAGGTTCAAACCGTGACCATCCGGCGGCGAATGTTTTTGGGCCCAACTCGGTTGATATATCGGGAGTTAAGTTACCGGCGACGATCATATTTGTTGGAGGATTTGATCCTTTGCAGGACTGGCAAAAGAGATACTATAAAGGATTGAAGAAATCTGGAAAAGAAGCGAGTTTGGTCGAGCTTGCCAACGCGTTCCACTCATTTTATAATTATCCTCAGTTGCCGGAATTTTCTTCGTTGATGAAGGAGATGAAGAATTTTATGCAAAAGCAATTAGACAAATAGAGATAGTGAATGTAAATATTCCAATAACGTGTCTTTTAGATTGCAAGAAGTTTTCAGAATTTTTGAATAATTAAGTGTATTTGAATGTGTGGTAGTTGAATTCTGCTTTATTTCTCTGTTTCCTGAAGAAATGAACAAAAACCAAAAAATTAATGTAAAAATAAAAATAAAATTTTATTACACAGAAATTTATAAAATTATAATAATAAAATATAAATTATTCATTAATTCATTGATGGCTTGGATAATTCTACCAGATGCACCGACTGGTTTGGCTTTTTGCAGAGGCCAAAATTTCACTTTCATACAAGGTGCGTTGATTGGAGAGGTGCGACGACAAAAATAGGCGGCCAATCCGAGGGTAAAAATGTAAATAGAATTGACAGATATTTCCACCTCAATAATTTGAATTGGATCTAGAAATGCACATTCAAGTTTCAGTAGTTGGACGGTGGGTCGATTTAATTTGTAGTTGAAATTGATTACGATTGATTTTAATAATTGTTATTTTATAATATAAATTAATAAAATACTGTTAATTAATTAAATGAAAGCAAAGTGGTGTGCTTTCGTCTGTGGCTTTTTGATTCAAGATTATTAACTGTTTTTATTTAATTATGAGAAAATAAAGCGTATTTTTATTTATAGGTATGCGAATAATGTCACTCATATTTTAGTAATATCAACTCATTTTGAGTTAAATTAAAGAGTTTGAATTGATATATCTTCTCTTTATATTATTTTTTTATTTTTTTTAAATTAATAAAATTTTCTTGTTATTTCAAAAAAAATTAAACGAAAGCAGTTCTAAAACAAGCTAAACTGATAAAGAAGATAAGAAGCAATGTCTTTATTGCCATGAATTTGGAAACAGTTGATGGTTATCATCAAAGCTTAGCAGTCTGCATACGCTCTCTTGTATTTTGGAATATATATATATATATATTAAACTTTTGTAATATACTTTATAATAAAAATTTAATATTCTTTCCATATTTCATAATTTAATATGTGGTCCAGTGAATAAATATCAGCCTCTATGACAAGGCTGCCGTACCCTAAAATAATTTCGGTATGGGTTCATGATGTATACCACTCCATCATCATATCCACATATACCTTAAATTATTTTAAAAAATTTATATTATTTATAATTAAAGATATATATATATATATATATTCTAATAATCTTAAATTTGATGATCCTTCTTATTGTAATTAGGGGTGAGCATTCGGTCGGTTTGATTTAAAATCAAATTAAAACTGAATAAATTAAAAATCGAAATTTTAGTATTTATAAAAATCGAACCGAACTGATTTTGATCAGAAACCAAATCAAACTGATTCGGTCTGATTCAGTTCGATTCGGTTCGGTTTGATCGATTTCGATTTTTAATAAAATTTTTATTTTTTATATTTTATTTTTAATATTTTAAATTTTAATTAAAATATTTTAATATTAATATAATTTAATTTCTCTATATTATTGAAAATAACATATTATTATCACTAATCAGTTCGGTTCGATTTTTTCAATTTTTTCTTATTAAAATTGAATCGAATCGAAATAACCAAAATTTTTAAAATTAAAAATCAAATCGAACTAAATTTTAAAATTAATTCGATTCGGTCAATTTTTTCGGTTTGAATCGAATACTGTTCAACCCTAATTGTAACGAAGGGGAGACAATAATTTTTTTAATTGTTTAAGAAAATTTTTATTGTTTATTCATTAGATTTTACCAATAATAATGAAGTGGTTTTCATATTTAAAAATTATACTATTGATCTCCATAAATCATCCTACACTTAAATCTCTTTTCATTTTCCATTAATTTTTGAAATTAATTTTTTTTAATATTAAGATTATTCATAGTTTTATCGCTTAACTTTATAATTAACTATAATTTAATTTATTATATTTATTTATTCATCTCTTCCTTTTTCTACGAAGGTTTTTAATATAACTTAGTTTATAATCACTTAATATTTGATAATTTGAACTACAATATAATAAATTACGTATTTAATTAAATAAGCTATAAATTTAGTGTTTATAAATATTAAAATAATAATAAAGCGGTGCATTGCTTTTTTTTTTTTTAATTTATAAACCCGCCTTATAAGTCTAAAAAATACTAGAAATAAATATGTCAATTCATTTTTAGAGTTTATAAGTATGTTTGTCTAGTTTATAAGGCAAGACAAAAGTCCTCGACTTTTCCTTCATAATATAACACAACAATCGTTTAAAGAGAAGTATGCATCATCACTATAAAATAAGATCACATGATAAAAATCCTAATAAATAGATCTAGACACTATAACACCAAATCTTCATTAAAACTCGCCCCAAATATGTTAAAGTTTTCGTACAAAGTTATCGTTAGCAGAAACAATTCAATAAATCTCTGTTGCGCCTATAATTACGAAATCACCGATCACTTAACCAATGGAATCTCTTATCAATCAATTGACACCAACTAGATTTTCAAAAAATACCATAATTAACTCCATTTTCTTACAGTATAAAAGTCAATTATTACAAAGACAAATACATATAATTCTTAGATAACTACTTTTTTATTTCTAAAAAATTTGTTATACTCGTCATATTTTTTAGTTTATTGACTTGAATATCAGAATGACAGTCATAGTGAAACAGTCCGGTTCAAATTGATCCAAATAACTTTCGAATCTACTATTTACTTGGTCCAAAATGATTAATTCAAATTATTTAATAGTTTCATACTATCTATTATATACAATTCCGAATTTTTGTAATCTCCTAACGTGGGATGGAAGCCGCGACGGAAGCAGCTGAATATCACATTTTCCTCTACTAAATTTGTGACACTCTCCTCTGCTAAATTTGTGACGTCCTCATCGCAACTGAATGGGATACAATTACTAAGTCATGACCGAATCATCAGGTATTGTGGTTCGCCAGTATTTCGGGTGGCTCTATCTCGTTTCACAGTGGCTCTGATACCGATTGAAACCATCCGTCCCAAACTGACTCAAATAACTTTTGAACCCACTTCTCACTTGATCCAAAATTGTTAACCCAAGTTATGAGTAGTTTGGTGCTAACTATTATATACAATTCCAATTTTTCATAATCTTCCGATATAGAGTGAAAGTTGTGGCGGAAGCACCCAAATATCACACATACACACTAACCACTTCACATTCTCTCACAACAAAGTTACATTTCGACCACATCTATATATCTTATTAGAGAAAAGAGAGATGAAAAAGATAAAATAATGGAAAATTATTTTTACATCTCAAAGTTTTGTTAGAATTAAGATATATATTTTTTTATTCTCAAAAAATATTTTTATCCCATATTTTGATTTCGTCAAACTAAATAGAAAAAAATTAAAGATTAAACTATTTATTTTTGAGAATTAAGGAACATAAATATTGCTTTTGACATAAACTAAGGATAAACAATTTTACATGGAATTAAAATATAAAAGTTTTAAAAATAAAAAAAAATCTATATATTAATTTTGATATAATTCAGAAGAAGTACGGGTAATTTACTATGAATATAATGAATAAAATTATACTTTATTGTCAAACTAATAGTAATGCAATTGTAAATAAGTATAATATGCAAGAGATCAAATAATAACTTCTCTTAAAATATTAATGATAATATAGATGAAATGAATTAAGTACTTAATAAAGTAAAATTAAAAAATAAAACCTAAATAGTCTAATTGTTAATATATAAGACTAAATCATTGTTAGTGATAAAATTTAGAGATTAGACTTTGTTAGAAAAAATAATTTATACTTAAAAAATATTTTTACGTATTTTTTAATAAAATAATTTATTTTTTATGGTTTAATTTTTAATTAAAAAATAAAATATATTAATAAATTAATAGAGAAATTAATTAATATAATTTTTAAAATTTCATAGATATTTTTTAATAATTTATATTTAAAAAATATTTTCTTAGAAAATATATAATGTGGAATGGAAAATATTTTTAATAAAATAATTTATTTTTTATTATTTAATTTGAATTAAAAAGTAAAATATATTAATAAATTAATATATAAATATTTTAATAATATTTTTAAATGATTGAAAATTACTTGATCATTTAAAAAGCGGAAGCTTTTTGTAATGACTCAATTTTTTATTAATTAAAAATACATATTTTTTATTAATTAATTTTCTTAATGCTCTAAATATTAAAAAATATTTAAAATATTTTTATAAAAAAATATTTTTTAAAAATAAATAGAGAATAAATAATAAAAATTTTATAAAAACGTATAAGTAAATTAAATAAACCACACAAATTTCTCAAAGTACTCCCTTTATGACTTGATATTCTCGTCTTTTTCTGTTTCTTAAACCTAATTCTTCTTTTCCATAGAAGACAATATGCGTCAATTGACTATCGATGAAAAATAAGATGTTGTTGTCTCTATTAAAAACTCCAAGGATATTCCGATCATCACTTATGATTTCTGTATGGTGGGGATGTTTTTCACATACAATCCAATCAATTTTCAGAATATGCAGACCTCTTTGGCAGATTTATGGCATCCTTTTTAGGGATATCTATTATAGAATTAGAGACAAAAATATATTTGTTTCGATTTTTTAATAATGTTAATTTTGAAGATATAGGGAATGAGGACTCTTAGTTGTACAGTCGATTCCTACTTATTTAGAAGGAGATACAAGCAATGTCGCCTGACCCTATGAGAGTTAAAGTTTGTTTTGACATTCGGCAATCTTGAAATGACGGAAGAAGTTTGTTGGAGTTGATGGTAATGTATTTACTTGTGAAGTTTCAATATGAAAAACTGATTATTTTTTGCTATTTATGTGGGAAACTGAATTATGTGGAGACTTTCTGTGACTTGCACATGTTCGTTGGAACCAGAGACCGATAAGTCTATAGCTACGTGATTTCGGCAATTCTGCTCCGCCAAGATTTGTATCAAGTTTGGACAATTTCAGTTGGTTTTGTCAAGTTGATGGAGTTTTGTTTCAAACTCAAAATTTTATTGGTTACGATTTTGTTGTGGAAAATTCTGAGAATATATTTTAACGTGTTATTTCTGGTTTCTCGGAATGTAGTTCAAGTTATTCAGTTTTCATATTTAGATATTTCTAAACTATATTTGATTTTGAATTATTGTAAATCTTTATTAGACTCTAAAACTGATATTTCTGTTAGATGGGTTCGTCGTCATACCATTCTAACTGCTTATACTTTGATTAAAAAATTTATTAAACATTATCGTCTTTTATGTTAAAATAACATCTCTCTTTATTTTGATAAAATTTTATTAATACAATAAAAAGTTTTACTTTCAAAAAAAATAAACATCCAGCTTTCACAGCTACATACATTTAGAATAATCTCATTAAATAAAAATACATAGATAAATGGAGTTAAGAAGATACAAATATATTGTTAGAAAAATAATTATTTAAATTCAGTTATTGTTGTACTCATAAAATTAGTCTAATAATAAATATATTTGAATAAATATAAAAGTTATTAAATTTTATGCTCTTAATTCTTAATTTTTATTTAAAAAAAAAATTCAATTACTGTTTAGGGTCCCTCTTTTATCAGACCTTAATAATAATGCCACATGGATAAATTAATTTTCCTTTATTATTGCTGCAGTGGATAAGACAGCACGAAATAAATCGTATATGATATTATTATATAAGTATAGTGTTTATTTATTAGAGCACCAGAGGCAGATGATCTATTGACAACCATCGAATTAGCATGTGTTGTTAATTTTTAATTTATTAAATGCAAAATCGATTCAGCTATAATATATAAATTTTTAATTAAAAATTAAAAAATAAAAAATAAAATTTATTAAATTTATTTAAATATATTTATCATCAAATTAAATTTATAAGTATAAATTTTTTAAATTATCATTTGCCATAATATGAAAAATTATTATTTTAATTATTGTTATTCTCAATATTTTCTCTCAAATTTCACGTATTTCCTTTCGATGCACTCTCATCAGTAAATATTATAGAAATGATAGTTAAATTTCACTTAAAAATTTTATATCAGTTACATATTCACATTTTTTTTATTATAATAAAAGTTTGCTATAAGTAGTAACCATGTAAAGTTGATTTATGAGGAAAAATAATAATAATAATATAAAAAATTTACTATTTAATTCTTATATTATAACAAAATTTATTAATTAATTATTTAATTTTAAAAAATATATTAAAATATTTATAAGATTTTAAAAGAATTTTTTTTCCGTTTTAATTATTAAATATTTTATTAATTTATAATATGAAAAAATTATTAATTTAGTCTTTTAATTTTATAAAATTATTTATTAATTAATTATTTTTATTAAAATATTTTAAATTTTTTTATAATATTTAATAAATAAAATTACAGAAAAATTAATTAATATAACTTTTAAAATATCAGAAACATGTATTTCAAAATTAAAGAACTGACATAGAAACCCAATGGTACGTTTCTAGGATATTATTTATTGAATATAAATTCAATTAAACCTTTTATTCTTATTCAAAGATTAAATAAGTGGAATTTATTTTTTTTAACCAATTAAATTTTTGTATTTTTATTTTGGAGTCAAATAAATTCTTACCTAATAAAATATTTTTTAATAATAAAATATTTTTTTAATAATTAAAAATATATTTTTATAATTTTAAAATTTATTTATTATATTTATGTATTTTTAAAAATTTATATTAATTTAAATACTAAATTTTAGATATTTTAAATTATAAAAAATAAATAAAATTTATTAAGAGATTTAATTGATTAAAAATTTTGAATAAAAAAATATATTTTAATTGGACTTATTTTCATTATAAAGTGGGGTTCAGCCTTCATCCTTCTACCTTACACGGTATACATCTCCTGTTATCATTGCCATACTACTCCAAGAGAGACGAAAATGGCCCAAAACGATGTTCCACAGTGGCCGGATCTCCCATGGAAATTAAATATCTCCATATCGGCTTTCTCTTTCACCTTCGATGTCACCCGTCGCTCTAATGGCACTGCCAACCGCTTTTTGATGAGTTTCTTCGACCTCAGAACCTCTCCGTCTAAGAAACCCAGCAATGGTGTCAAAACCACCGACATCACCATTGACAAATCTCGAAACCTCTGGTTCCGCCTCTACACCCCCGTCAACACCGGTGATGGGGCTGCTGCTGTAGGTAATTTGCCGGTTATTTTCTTCTTTCACGGGGGTGGTTTTGTCTTCATGGCCCCCAGTTCTAAACCTTATGATGAATTCTGCTACGGCCTTGCTAGGGAACTCTCCGCCATTGTCATTTCCGTCAACTATCGTCTAGCTCCAGAGCATCGTTATCCTTCTCAATACGAAGATGGTTTCGATGCTCTAAAATTCGTCGACACCGCAATAATTGAAGGCTTTTCAGGCAATCTCAGACAGTGTTTTCTTGCTGGAGATAGCGCAGGAGGCAACTTGGTTCATCATCTAGCAGTAAAAGCAAGCGAACATGATTTTTCCAATCTAAAACTCATCGGAAATATATTGATACAACCATTTTTTGGAGGAGAAGAACGAACTGAATCCGAGTTGAGGTTAACTCGAGCTCCATTTGTAACCATGGAGCGTTCAGACTGGATGTGGAAAGCATTCTTGCCGGAAGGTTCAAACCGGGACCATCCAGCGGCAAATGTTTTTGGGCCTAACTCGGTTGATATATCGGGAGTTAAGTTACCGGCAACAATCATATTTGTTGGAGGATTTGATCCATTGCAGGACTGGCAAAAAAGGTACTGTGACGGATTGAAGAAATATGGAAAAGAAGCGAGTTTGGTCGAGTTTGCCAAGACGTTCCACTCATTTTATGCTTTTCCTGAGCTGCCTGAGTTTTCTATGTTAATGAAGGAGATGAAGGATTTCATGCGAAAGCAAGTAGAATCATCTGGTATGTGATGCAACTTTGTTTTATTTTTCAGTTTCTTGAAGAAAATCTGGCTGTTGTAATTCTTGTGGTTGGCATTTCTCCATCTTTCATTATCAGATGAAAATGGCAGTCACCAATCTCAAAAATTATTTGGTTTTTTTTTTTGTTTTGTCAAAGTGTGAACAGCGAGGATTCGCCAATAAATCCAAAAAATAATTCTTCACTTTTAGCACTTTGATAATCTAATTTAGCCTTTAGTAAAAGTAAAAAAGACTTAACAGGTCTAGAAAAATAAAATTAAACTTATTTAACTATTAAATAAAAATATAAAAACTTAATTGTAATTATTTTCATTTCCATTTTGCAAATCCAAAAATTTCAGTTTCATTGGTTTGGGGACAAAAATACGAGGCTATTCCGAGGATAAAAATGTAAATAATTTATATTTAAAAATATTTAATTTAAAAAAAACACGAAATAATTTATATTTTATTATTTATTTTAATTTAAAAAATAAAATTTACTAACAAATTTATATACCTTATTTAATACAAATAATTTTATAAAAAAATAATTGAAATGAATTTTTGTAAAATTATTTATCATTTTATCTATATATATATATGAAAATTTTCAGGTTAAAAAATTTAAAATTTTTTTATTTTAAATAAAAATATTATAAAAAAATTTAATTAAATTAAATTTTTGTAAAATTTTTGATTCCAAATGAAAAGATAAATAAGTATTTTAATAAAGATTTCAAGATGTGAAAAATGATTTTATTATTTTTTTAAAAAAATTTATTTTCTTTAAAATAGCTAACATTTTTTGAATTAAAAAATATGTTCTGTTAATTAAATTTTTAATGTTTCTAACGTAAAAAAAATTTATGAAAAATATTTTATTGTGTAAAATCAATCGGAGCCTTAATTTAATTAGCTAAATTTCTAAAAGCCATTAAAAGTTAATCAAACTTTAAACTTCATTTTTTAACTTGTGGCATTAAAATCTAATTTTGTTACGTCTATATATCAACTCATGGATAATTTTATTTTATTTATAATAAATGAATATTAAATAATAATAATGATATGATTAGATCAGAAAAATATGGTAAAAAATAGATAGGATTACATTAATATTTTGCAATTTCAAAAAATTTAAATAAAATTGTTACAAATTTTGGAATTTTACCAAATTATGTAAATATTTAAATTATATTGTAAATATTTAAATTACGTGAAGAAAATTGACAACGTTTAAAAATTAAGAGAAAATTTAAAATATAAAATAAATTATACCGACAAAAATATTGTCGGCTATTTATTTGTATAGATATGATTTTCAAGTCAAATATAATAAAAATATTAGCAATAAATTTAAAAAATATATCAATCAAATGCTTCATTAAAAATAATCAAATTTTCATAAAAAATTTACCAAATGAAAAGTTTTTATTTTATAATATTAAAATTATTTTGAAAAAAAAAATCTACAAAAAGTGGTTGGTAATCGCCTACAACTTAAATTTTATGGATACAATTAAAGAAAATCCAAAAAATACATGAAAATAATTTTTAAAACACTGTGATTTAATTTTGGGGGTAATACTTAAAAATAAAAAATATAGAATTAAAATAATTTTAAAAAATGACCATCATTTTTCATATATATATATATGGTCATTTTTTCAAGAGATTGTTCAACGTTCTCCTCAAATAGGTTAAAAAATATTTATTATATATATTTTTAAATTAATTATTAATTATTATATTTTTTAATTAATATAATAAATAAAGTTTTTTTTTCAAACAGAATATAATAAATAAAGTTGAACAGTTATTTTAAAATGATTATTCATAATATTTCTATATATTATATAGGAAGGACTATATTTTAATTTTTGAAATATAATATAATTAATAAATTTATTTTTTTATTTTTAAAATCCTAACAATTTAAACTTTAATTTTATTAAAATTTAAAATTTTTTCATAAAAAATTTATGTTAAATAAATGATTTACGCCTGATTAAAAAAAAGATTAAATATAATATCAAAAAATATTCTTATCAATAATAAAATAAAAAAATTACTAAATCTATATAGTATAGAAAAACTCGCTAATTAGCCTCTTAATTTTAAAAAATATATTAAAACGTGGCTGACGTTTTAAAAAATCTACTAGTTAGTCTCTCTATTAATTTTATCATTAAGCATTTTACTATTTAGTCTCTATAGTTTTAAAAAACTTATTAGTTGGTCCTTCAAATTATTAAAAATTTTACTAATTAGTCTCTTTGTATCAAAGAGTATTTTAGATTTTTTTATAATATTTAATTACTAAAATCAACGAAATGATTAACTAGTAAACTTTTTAAAATGTCGTACGCGTTTTAATATATTTTTCAAAACTGATAAAACAACCAGTCAATTTCTCTATACCATAAGATCTAAATAATATTTTTTCCTAATAAAAATTCCTTCTACCCTTCAGATTCTCATATTTCTTTCATTCACTTTTCACACCCTCTTCATTATTCATTTCTAACCCATACTCAAAAGTACAAAATTTGTATGTTAAAAACACATTTTGTAATAATGAAGAAGGAGATGGAAGGTCGGCTAGTGACATGAGCGACCGATGATGCAAGCAGCAAGTGACGCGAGTGATCATAAACGCAAGTAGTGAGCAACAAGTGATGCGAACAGATGGAGATGAGAGCAGTGGGGGAGATGCGATTAACGAGCGATGCGAGTGACTAAAAATACTAGCATTGAACAACACCAGTTGTTGGAGATGCAATCAGCAAACAGTGCGAGTAGCCAAAGATACAAGGAGTGAGTGACGTAAATAGGAGGAGTATTGAGTGGCACTAGCGACTCGAGCAAAGAGCAGTTGGAGTAGTGAATGATGAGCAGTGATCGCTAGTAAGCCGCATCACAAAAACTTCTATTGAATTTTTAATTTTTAATTTTTAATAATTTAAATTTTATATATTTTATTTTTTATTATATTTTTTAAATTTGAATATTGAATTTATTGAAGTTTTTATTTGTTCATGCAGATTGAGTTTGAAATTTTCTTTTTTGAATTTTGATGAAATTAAATTCTAGAGGCTAAAGTGTTAGGTTCAAAAAATAGATGACAAATCTATTGATTATATTATATTTTAGGAACGAAAAAATATTTTTTTTCTTAATTTTTATTATATTTATTGAATTTAAATATTGAATTTATTGAAATTTTTATTTATTTATGGAGATTGATTTTCAGATTTTTCAGTTTGTTGTTTTGATTTGTCAATGGATTTTGTTGATTTGATTCTTTGATAAAAAGACCTATAAATTTATAGAAATTAAATTTCAAGTATTAAAATGTTGGATTATAAAAAGGATAGTTAGATCATTTTTTTATTATTAATGACATTTTTTATAAAGAAATCTCTAATTTTAATAGAATCAAACTTCAAAAACTGTATTAAGTTTTAAAAACAAATGAACGAATTCATTAATTATATTATAATTTGGATGAAAAAATAATTTTTTCTATTATATATATTAAAAGTAAAGTAAATAGAAAATTCATATATTATTATGCTTCCTCCGTCGTATAACTTTTATTTATTTATTTTTTAATTATCTCAAATTATTGTTTATTTTTCTATTTTATATTATAATAATATAAAAATTAATTATTATAACATTATTTAGTTTTATTTTATTTTAAAAAGTTTTCAAAATAGTTTTTAATCTTTAATAAAATTTAATGTTTTTAAAGTGAGTATAATTAAAAAATTAATAAAAAAATTATTTTTTAATATGTATAAAAAGAACAAAGGTTATATTAAAAGTAAAGCAAAGAGAAAGTGCCTCTTTAAAATTACAATTAAATAATTAATACTATTAATAATTTATTTTGTAAATTAAATTAAATTATTAAATTATTTTATTATATCTTATAAAGTAAAGGACTATACAAATATTTATGTTATTGTTTAGTAATATTTATTTTATTTTTTTGAAAATTTTTAGTTTTTTTTATAATTTAAAATATGTACTTCCTCACATTTCCACTTAAAGATATCTGCACCTATTTGTAAATATACAAAATATTTTAATAAAAATTGATTTATTACTAAAAAAATTATATTTTATAAATTAATATTAATTTATAAATTAATATTGTAAAATAATCACCCAAGTCAAGTCATGAGCTGTGACCATAAAATAAGTCATGTTGTAAGAGTCTGATAAATAAATACGCGATTTCAATTGTGGAAAGAGAGACCCGGATATTGTAGCATCCGGCTCTTCATCAAGACTCACCTCTTAAAGACGTCGAGTTTTCACATAAAATTACCATTAATAGATATAATGCCGATCAATCTTAATTACACTTATAATCATGAAATTCCTTATCAATTAGTCGAGACCAATCAGATTTTCAGAAAATATCGTAATTAACTCCATCTTTTTACAGTATAAAACTAATGATCATAGGGACAAAGGTATGTTATTCACTTACATAACTAGTATTGACTTCTAAGCAATTCCTTATACTCGCCTTATTCTTCACTTTACTGACTTAAGCGTCAGAGTGATTGTCGTAGGCACCAACCGCTTCACTCTCTTTCTTTCAGATTGACCAATCACAGCACAACTCTATTTTGGCTACATCATCAATTTTGTTTCAGCAACATTTGGTTCTGTTGACGGGAGATCCATTGAATTATCTCTAATCATTTGGATTAGAAATCGATTTTTCATTTTCTTTTAAAAAGCAATATTTCCCTTTTCTGTTCTCTAAGAGGGCGTAATCATTTCTTCCACTCTTAATAGTGGATAAAACACCCCATCAATGGTTAATGAGGCTGATTTGTGTAATCTAAAAATGAGAAGATGCTTCAATACATAAGAAGGCTATAGGCCACTCTCAAGTAGTAAAAAGCTCAGGAGGAGGCCTCCTTCATGGCTCCCAGGATAAGGGAGAAAGTTTCAAACGACACTCCAAGGACTCGGATAGAGGCAATTCATACGCAGTCCAAGAGGAAGACAAAACTAGAGGAAGAGGAGTCGTCAGGCGAGGCTTTAAAGGATGTTGACTAAAAGCTGATACGAGTCGTGCAAAGGTTCTAGAAGGAGCATGAGGAGGATTATGGGCTGGACGATGCCTCGTCCCTATCAGAAAAGATCTTGGTAGAGACATTTCCCACCAAGTTCAAACTTTCAAGTTTGGACAAATATGACTAACACCAGATCCAAGAAGTTACCTAGTGATCTTTAGGACAATGTGCAGCTCTAAGATGTCAACGATTTTGTGTTGTGCTAAGTGTTTCCATCAATACTCGCAGGTTTAGTTTAGAAATAATACCAACATCTGAGTGCACATTCAATTTAAAACTTTACACAATTCGCTATGTTATTTAAATTCAGATTTATTACTTGCATACCTCTTAAAAAACTTTCCTTTGACTTGCAGAAGATATGCCAAAGAGAGGGTGAGTTTTTAAGGAGTTTTATCTCGCGTTTTATTGCAGATGTAATATAGGTGAAAGAGTTACATTATAAGATAACATGTGAAACATTGAAAAAAGGAACGCACAACACTAAATTCATAGATTCTCTAATCAAGAACCCAGCCACTACTTACCCGCGAGCTGACTTGTTGAACAGTCTCGTGAGCTGACTCATTGAGCAGGCTCATGAGCTGACTCGTTTTCAGATTCGTGAGCAAGCTCACAAGCTGGCTCGTTAGAGCAGGTTTGTGAGCTAACTCGTTAAACAGACACGTTGAATAGGCTCACGAGTAGATTCGTTGAATAGACTCGTGAATAGTCTCGTTTAAGTAAACTCGTAAATTAATTCGTTAAGTAAGCTCATGAACAAATTTATACATTATTAAAAAAAAATAATTATAAACTACTATACATACTTGAAAATCACATTGTTAGAAATTATAAATAATTAATATTAACTATTATAATAAGTATTCTTTAATATTATTATTCAAATAATATTATATGATAAATTGAATCGTAAAAATTATATACTTTTTAAAATTAAAATATAATTATAAAACTTTTTTATATAATTATTAATAATTAAGCACACAATATGAAGATGAGAATAATTATAAAAGTATATTAATAATGATTAATTAGATAGACAATGTGTATTATATTTATAGAGTTTTATAATTATAGTTTAATTTTAGATGATATATATATATTTATAAGAAGAAATATTAAATTATAAAATAAGTAATATAAAATACAAATTTAAATATAACTCTCCCTCACTTAAATAGAATATTTATATATAAATTTAAATTTCATTTTATATAATTTAATAAATTTTACATAAAACTTTTTCCTATTAAAAATGATTATTAAACTCATTATTATATGATATTAAACTTATTTTATATATATTTATATAATTGATTAAAGATTTTATAATGAGTATTTGAACTTTTAAAATATTTAAATATTTAATTTATTATTATGTAACCTTTTAGCTAATTAATAAGAAAATTAAAAAGAAAAATTTAAGAAAAATTAAAAAAGAAAAAAATTTGAAAAACTTTTACAGAGGAGCTGGGAATATTGAACCCAGGTCAAAAGATATTTATATCAATTGCTGCACCACTGCGCCAAAAGTCTATATGCGAATCAAAGTTCAACGTAACAACAAATAGATGATAAATGCGAGTGCTGACTGTTTCCATTTATGAAAAAATTGAGTTTAACTTTCCTGAAAAAACACGGCTCATCTCAAAGTTTCATTTCAAGAGATTTTAATAAATTTTTCATATAAACAAATTATTTAAAGTTTCATAAAATTTTAGTTGTTTAAAATTTAAATAAATTAAACTCAAAGTGAAATTTTAACGTTATAATTTTAACAAAATTTAAATTTGAGTTGAATTTATTTATTTATTTAAATTTAAAGTAGAATTTTTTGAGTTGAATTTAATTTGATTCATTAAGGTGATAAATGAATTTTTATGAATTAAACTCGAATTGAATTTTAACGAGTTTTTTACAAATTGAGTTTAAGTTTAATAATTTTTTTATGGGTCGAACTCGAGTTTATATTTGAAACTTGACTCGAACTCAAGCTTTTAAATAATTTTATTAAACGAAATTGAACTCTTTAAATCTCGATTTAGTTTGATTCAATTTAATTACATTTCTAAAATTAATATATATATCATTTTATTTGTAAAATTTAATATTTTTTTAATATTTTAACTCCATCAAATTATAAATCCTTAAATAAAATTAAAATATAAGAATTAAACTATATATTTTTGAGAAATTAAAGAATATAATTGTCAATTTTGCCATAAACTAAGGATGAAAAACATTATATACTTAAAGATATGTTGATCCTTTTGAAGATAACTATACGGAAAATTATATGGAGGGTCTCTAATTTAATGGAGTCAAAATAGATGAATTAAATTGCTGAATTTTAAAAATAAAGAGATATATATATTAATTCTGTCAAGAGTGTTTACAAATTTCTGATTGCTGGTTTCGACATAGGGAAGGTAGTGAGATATGGAGTCGTTTTTGGAATACGAAAGTGCCTCCTAAAGTGCTTAATTTCTGCTGGCGTGCTTTAGTTAATGTTGTTTCTTGCCTCTCTTTGCTTCAGTCCAGGAGAGTTCCGGTTGATTCGATGTATCCGTTATGTCATGAGGCTCCTGAGACTGTCTTGCATATTCTTGTTCGATGTCCTTTTGCCCGCAGTTGCTGGTTGAGTTTGCCTTTGGGTTGGCCTGCATTCTCCACTGCCTCTCTTAGGGAGTGGTTCTCTTTAGCCTTCCTTACTGTTTCTGCGGAGAATGCTTCCATTATTCTAATGATATGTTGGGCTTTGTGGCATAACAGAAATAATATTATTTGGAAAGCTTAGGGTCGAACTGCGAGTGGTGTGTTCTTCATGACACTGAATGTTTTGCAGCAATGGAGGGGGGCCTGCTCTGATTCTACCAGCTGCACCAATGTGTCGGCTTTGACTGTCTGGTCTCCTCCACCACAGGGTTGGATTAAGGTTAATATTGACGTCTTTTAAACTCGCAACGAAGTTCACTAGGTTTCGGCTGTGTAGTCTAAGATGCTAATGATAGATTTATGGCGACTAAAGCATGCTGTTTTTGCAGTCAAATGGAGGTTAAGTGCGTTGAGGCAATGACTTTTTGAGAAGCATTGAGCTGGATTAAAGAGCGTGGATGGGATCGAGTTCTTTTCGAATCGGATGCTCAGATTCTTGTTGTGTCCATTAACAATGCTTCGTTAGATGATCTATCACCTTTTGGTCTTTTGGTTCAAGATTGTAAATTGCTTCTATCCAGTTATGAAGAAACAAGATGTGGTTTTATTCACAGGTCTACGAATGATGTTGCTCATGTTCTAGCAACATCGGCTCATTCTAAGTCAGGTTAAGAAGTTTGAGTTCATATCCCTCCTCCTCATATAGTTTCTTTGATCGTTTTGAGTTAATGATATTTCTCTCATTTAAAAAAAAAAAGTAATGCAATTATAAATAATTATAATTATAAATAATTATAAAAAAATATTTATTTAGATTCGATCGACAGTGAATCAATATATTTTTAAAACATAAATAAATAATTTTTTTATGAAAAAATAGATATAATCTATTTTAATATCTTTTAAATATAAGTAGATTAAATTTATATATCTCAAAATTTCTCTAATTATAATATATAGAGATGAAACAGTCATATGGCTTAAAATACAAAGGGAAAGTTGAATGAAATGCTTAAGCGTGGAAATTTTTTGAAAAAGTCTAAGTTTTAATATATGAAGAAAAAATTAATATTAGTAATAAAATTTAGAGACTAAGGCTTTATTTGTTTTATAAAAAATATTTTTTAATATTTGAAACATTTATAAATTAATATAAAATATTTTTTTATCAAAATAAAAAATAAATTATTTTAAGAAAAATAATGCACTTTTTTTAAAAGAGAAATACATCTTAAATTTTTTATTAAAATTTTCATATATAAATTTATTAATAAATTTTATTTTTAAATTAAAATTAAATGATAAAAAAATAAATTATTCTATTGAAAAATATTTTTTTTTCATAAATAATATTTTTTTATAAAAAAAATATACAAATAAATTAAATAAACATTCGGCTTTCACAGCCACATAGACTTCGAATTATTTCATTAGCTTAAGCTACTTGCATAAATATATTGTTAGAATTAAAATAACGTGGTCGCACACGAAACTTTTTTTAAAAGTGGTCTGAGCACAAAACTTTGAATTTGAATGGATCTTTCTTATTAACTCAACTCTTCTGATTATTTTATTTAATTTTAATTTTAATATCTTATCATATATCAATTTTATATTATTTTGGATAGATTTTTTTTAAAAAAATAATGCTTCGTTTATATCGAAAATAAAAAAAATAAAATAAATAGAAAAAATGTGAAAAAGTCCGTATAATATTATTAAAAAAATTTATTATTTAATTTTATAATAAAAATTTTTAATTAATTTTTTAATTTTTAAAATATATCAAATATTTATAATTTTTAAAAAATTTATTAATTAATCTTTTTATTAATTTTAAAGATATTTAATGTAATTTATAAATTAATTAAATTAATTTATAAATTATAAATTTAAATCATCTGTTTATTTATAATAATATAACAAGCTTATAAGTAATTTATAAGTACAAATAAAATAATTAATTGATTAAATTAACTTATAAGTAAAATAATATTTATAAAAATTAAAATAAAAAATAGAGAAAACTGATTATTAATTATTTTATTATTAAGTTATTGTGATTTAAAAATTTATTAATTTTATAAAATATTTATTAATTAGTTTATATGTATAAAAATATTTTGTATTTTATATAATATTTAATAGTTAATTAATAGAATGATTAATTAGTAAAATTTTTTAAAAAATTAATTATATTTTAATATTTTTTAAAATAAAAAATTAATTAATAAATTTTTTATAATACAGAATTAAAAATTTCAATTATGGAAATTTATTGGTGTTTGAGCCTTCATCCTTCTCAATATATACTCTACACCTATTATTATTATAACCATTCTCCTCCCAGAGAGACGAAAATGGCCCAAAACGATGATCCAGAGAGTCCGGAAGTCCCATGTGAAATTAAGCTAATCAATTGTGCATTCTGCGTCTTCTTCAACGTTATCCGTCGCACTAATGGCATCGTCTACCGCTTTCTCAGAAGCGCCTTCGACCTCAAAACCTGTCCGTCTAAGAAACCCATCATTGGTGTTAAAACCACTGACATCACCATTGACAATTCTCGAAACCTCTGGTTCCGCATCTACACCCCCACCAACACCGGTGATGACGCCGCTACTGCTGGTTTGCCGGTTATTTTCTTCTTTCACGGCGGTGGTTTTGTCTTCTTGGCAGCCAATTCTTTACCTTATGAATTATTCTGCCGCGGCCTAGCTAAGCATCTCTCCGCCATCATCATTTCCGTCAACTATCGTCTGGCTCCAGATTATCGTTGTCCTTCCCAATACGAAGATGGTTTTGATGCTCTAAAATTCATTGACGCCACAAAACTTGAAGACTTTTCAGGCAACCTCAAACAGTGTTTTCTTGCTGGAGATAGCGCAGGAGGCAACATGGTGCATAACATAGCAGTAAAAGCAATGAAACATGAGTTTTCTAAGCTAAAGTTCATCGGAAACATATTGATGCAGCCATTTTTTGGAGGAGAAGAACGAACTGAATCTGAGTGTAGGTTGACTCGAGCTCCACTTATGAGCAAGGACATTGCAGACTGGATGTGGAAGTCATTCTTGCCGGAAGGTTCAAACCGGGACGACCCAGCAGTGAATATTTTTGGGCCTAACTCGGTTGATATATCGGGAGTTAACTTACCGTCATCGATCATATTTGTTGGAGGACTTGATCCTTTGCAGGATTGGCAAAAGAGGTACTATGAAGGGTTGAAGAAATATGGAAAAGAAGCGCAATTGGTTGAGTTTGACAATGGTTTTCACTCATTTTACCTTTTTCCTGAGCTGCCTGAACGTTGTTGTTTGATGAAGGAGACGAAGGAGTTTATGCAAAAGCAATTAGAATCATCTAATATATGATGCAACTTTCTTTTATTTTCCGCTTGCTGCCAATGGTTAGCACTTTGTTTTATTTTTGTGTTTTTCAAAGAAAATTGTCTGTTCATTAACAGATAAAAGCAGCAGTTATGAATCCCAAAAATTATTACTTGTTTATGAACCTGTGAGCAGAGAGGAGGATTCCCTAATAAATCCTAAAATAATGTTTCCCTTGAAGCGTTTTGGTCATCGGTGCTTTTTGTGTCAATCTTTGTAAGTTTGCTGAATTTGAAAATAATTAATAAGTTTGATCGTTACTCGTCACTTTAGATCGGACTATTTCATTTTTTTAAAAATATCACGTTTATAATCACTTCCATAGATATTAATTTGTAAGCTTGAGGTTCAAATCAGATGTGACACGGAGACAAACCTTTACTAGCAGCACGAAAATCATGAGGTTGTTGCAAGGAGTAAATCTTTCAAAAATATTCAACTACTGTATCCTGAATCACTTCCAAGTTAATCTTGCCTCCCCCCAAAAAAATTGTTCTTTTTGTATAGTTGAATAGTAAATTTACAATTTTTAATCTATCTTCCTATTTTTCCCTATTCCTCTCTTTCTCTCCCCTCTTTTTCTCACTCTCCTTGTCTCTCCCACTTTATATCTCTCTCATCCGCTTTTCTAAATTTTTTTTCTCTCATGACCTCTCTCTTTTTTCTAATTTTTCCATATATTATGAAACCTTTTTACTTTAGCCTTCAAGGCTTAAGCTTTTTTTCTAAAAAAATAATTCAAGATGTGTTTTTTAGAGATATGTGTAACAAGCTTAGTTTAAAAAATTGATTTATTATTTATAAAATTATATTCGCTTATTCAATACAAAAACAAATTAAACATTTTCATTAATTTACATTAATATTTTAAACTTTTAATTTTTAATAATTTAATTAAACCTTTAATATCAGTAATTTAATTAAACCTTTAATGTCAGTCACGATTATAATCTAATGACCAAATCAATTTTACCTAAATATAAGGTATGTCACAGTACTCGGACTTAATCTAATGGTAAGTGCATCTAAATAAATTTGAGAGATTTCATATTATACTTCTCCAATCCCATTTCAAAAACAAATAAAAAAATCTGGGATACATTTTATATTATTTCTCTCTCCTCTTCTCTTTACTTCTCTTTGCCTCCAAACTTTTAGCATTCAAGTTTCGCTACTCTTAAATAAAGTAGCAGTATTCGATTCAAACTGAAAAAATTAATTAAACTGAATTAATTTGATTTAATTTTTATTCATTTCGATTCGTTTTGATTTAATTTTTAATTTCAAAAATTTCAATTATTTTAGTTTAGTTTTTATCAAAAAAATTGAACCGAAACGGATAGTGATAATAATATATTTTTTATATAATACAGAGATATTAGACCATAATTAAAATTAAAATATTTTAATTAAATTTTAAAATATTAAAAATAAAGTGTAAAAAAGAAATCAATTAAAAAAATTCAATCGATCAAACTGAATTGAATCGAATCGAATTAGACCGATTCGATTTTATTCAGTTTCTATCTAAAATCGATTCAATTTAGTTTTCACTTATGCTAAAATTTTAATTTTTAATTTTTAATTTATTTAATTCGATTCAATTTTAAACTAAATCGATCGAATGACCATCTCTACTCTTGAGGTAGACCACCATATGATAAGAAAACAACCCAAATTTCTTTGATACTCCTTGATGACTTGGGATTGGTCGTTTGATTACAATGATCAATCCCATTTATAACTTACATTGACTTAAAAAAAAAAAGGGAACAAAAGAAGAACATGATGCTGATGATGATAAACCCTTTCTGTTTTTTCTTATTTTGATAAACTTTTGAAGCTTCGTTGAGAAAAATTCTAACTTTACTGTGATGTGGGCTTGATAATCTGATGTGAAAATTGGTCCTTTTCCGGTAATTCTAGCTGGTTTAGGTTCAAATTTGTTCTTTTGGTTTTTCGTTAACCAAATTAATTACCCGATTGTGGATTTTTTGTTGTTTAAGTGTAATGGTGAAGTTAGGGTTAAGCTTAGGAAGAAACACAACTGAGTTATTAATTTGATTAGTAGCTGAGGGTTTAATCTTCTTTCGTAGCTTAATTAGTTGGATAATGAAATTATTAAATAAAAAATAAAAAATTTGTGTCAAATTTGACATTTGGTCAAAATTAATTTGATGATTTGATTTAATTGTTTAATAAGCCTAAAATTTAATATGTGCTACTATTGTTAGTTTCCTACTTATTATTATCTACACATTCTCATAAAATTAAATTGATGATATATTAAATTTAAATTATAAAGAATTTGAGTTTAATAAATATTCATGATGTTAAATTATAAGTGAAACACCGGGTCCGAACTGGTCCAAATAATTTTAGGACCCACTTTTCCACTTGCCTCAAAATAATTAATCCAAATTATTTAGTAGTTCTGTGCTAGCTATTATATACAATTCAAGTTCCTTCGAATCTTTCGATGTGTCACAGTTTTACGCCGCAAATCCGCAAGTAGCTGAAGCTGATGACTATCACAATAAGCCTATTAACAGAAATAATTTAAATATTTTCGTTATTGTTTTAAATTTTTAATTTTATATAAATAAATTAAATTTAAAAAATTAAATTATACTTTAATTTTTAAATTTTAATATAATTAATATATTAGTTACTACATTTCTAAAATAGAATATTTAAATTTCTATATAAATAATCCATCTAAATTAAAGATTATTTATTTTATAATTCCATTATTCAATCGGTAATAAATATTTTAAATACTTAAAATACTCTTATAAACACTTAAAAATCCTTTTTTAATATAAGTGATGAATTTTATATTATATAAACTACACTTTGATTCCTAAATTTTAGAGTAATTGACGAATCAATTTTTATATTTTTAAAATTAAATTATTAAATCTCTCTATATTTAATTTATCTAAAATTATAATTTTTTCATATATTTTAGAGATTATTTCAAAATTAGTGGATGGTCAATTTTCTTCTAAAAGAACAATTTCTTCCTAAAATACTTTTTATAAAAATTTACAACCTATTTAAAAGTTACTTGGTACCACTTAAAAATAGCTAAAATTGTAAGTATTGAAGTATTTTAATGAATGAAAATTGAAGAATAAAAAATATTAAAAATTAGTTAAATGAGGTATTATAAATAAAAGTTAATGTGTACGTAAGTGGTCTTTTAAATAAAAAATGAATGATCAAAATATTTTTTTTTGAACTAAAAATGTAATTGCATTCAAATTTGGAAGTCCAACATCAAAATATGAACAATCAATTGTGGAGGGGTGCTCAGCCACTCCATCCTGTCTGAAATAGTAGAGGCAGCTCTAGCTATAAGATGTGCCACACTATTGGCAGATCGAGGAACAAAACTCACAGATACTGAATTCATCTCTGCTATTAGAGATTTACAATCATCAACAAGGGACCCAAAACTAGAAAAATCAGAAGTTGAAGAAGAAAGCAAAGCCTTCACTACCGTAAGAGCATCTGATTCCAACACTATCTGATCATAACCCAGCCTCTTAATCCAACTCAGAACTTCTCTAATGGCAATTAGCTCAGCTGTTTTAGGAGAGAAGTAACCAAGGAGTCTATGTTGACAAGCGCCAACAAAAGAGCCATCATATGAGCGAAGCACTCCACCAACTCCAATGAAGCCATCAGGGAAGACTGCTGCATCTACATTAGCTTTCAAGAATCCTTGAAGCGGTGGAACCCAGAAATGTAACGGTGGAGGAGCTGGCACAGCATCAGAAGAACTGTCATCAACGTGTCGCGCATTACACCAATCGTAGAGGATTGTCCTAGCCCGATACACCACAGCAGCAGGGCTCGACCACTTCGAAGACCAGACCACATTATTCCGTGCCTGCCAAAGAGCCCAGCAGATCATTACCACCATAGCTTGGTCTTCCTTTCTCACCAGCTGCAAAACTGAGCACAACCATGCCAAAAATGACGCCGACTGAGGAAAAAGCCATCCAATCGAAGACGCAAGCCATACCCTCTTGGCAAAAGGGCATGTAACCAGCACATGGAGCACAGATTCACTAACAGGATTACATAAAGGACATGAATTATGCACAGGAACATGTCGCTGTTGAAGCAGCTGCAAAACTGGTATGGCATTATTGGCTGCCCTCCACACTAAGTCGCGACACTTAGGAGGAGCCCTGACGTTCCATAATTTCCGCCACATCGCACTAATATGACCTCCCACAACTCCATCCCCAATATTAGTTAGGAATTTATAAACTGATTTAACTGAATATTGACCCTTTGGCTCCAACTTCCAGATCAATCTGTCACTAGCAGCAAATCGAGGGAGGGGAATAGACAGTATGGCCTGCTGCTCTTCCATACTAAAAATTGAACGTAATAATGGCAAATTCCAAAAACCATTAATCATCAAATCATGAACAAAGTTTACCTGTGAGTTAACAGGCTGCGATGTTTGCACCCAGGAGGAAGGCAAATTTGGGATCCAAGGATCTTCCCAGACTCGAATTTGCTGTCCATTTCCAACTTTCCAACACATACCGGCCTTAATAACAGATTGTGCTTCCCAAATGCTTCGCCAAAAATAGCTCGGATTGGACCCCAGACGAGCCGTGATAAAATTAGCATCAGGAAAATAACGAGCTTTAATTAACCTTGCCACCAAAGAAGAAGGATTAGTCACAATATTCCAAGCTTGCTTTCCAACCATAGCCAAGTTGAACTCCCTTAACTTCTTGAAGCCCAACCCTCCAACAAATTTTGGTTGACTCATCCTATCCCAACTCATCCAATGGATTCCCCTTTCATGGTTAATACCTTTACCCCACCAAAACATATTCATCATCTGTTGGAGGTCGTGACAAAGAGTCTTAGGGATTAGGAACATGCTCATCACATAATTAGGAAGTGCTTGGAGCACTGTTCTTAGTAAGATTTCTTTACCTGCACGGGACAAGCAACGACGTTTCCAGGAGTTAAGTTTCTGCCACACCTTGTCCTTTAAAAAACCAAATATTTCCCTTTTGTTTATGCCCACCACTGATGGAAGACCCAAATAGTTGCCCAAACTTGAATGCTCTTTCACGCCTAACACAGAGCACACACCTAACACAGAGCACACACCAGCCCGATCATTCTGTCTCGTGTTCTTAGAGAAGCATATGGCAGATTTAGTGAAATTTATGAGCTGCCCAGATGCCTGTGCATAAGTAGAAACCACCTCCTTCACAACCTGAGCTTCAGCAGCAGTGCTATGGAAGAAAATCAAGCTATCATCGGCAAAGAAGAGATGAGTTATCTCAGGGCATCTCCTAGCCACCCGACAACCATGTAAAGCCGAACTAGCCACCTTGTGCGATATAAGCTGTGAAAGTCCCTCAGTACACAAGATAAATATATATGGGGACAAGGAATCTCCTTGCCGCAATCCTCGTGTAGGCATAATTGGACCCAATTCCTTCCCATCATGAACAATATGATAGCTGACTGAAGTAATACAGTGCATGATCACACTCGTCCACTGTGTTGAGAAACCCATTTCATCCAAGACATCCGAAACATAATTCCACTCCATACGATCATATGCCTTGCTAATGTCCATCTTTAAGGCACCATAACTCTCACGACCATAGCGCTTGCCTTTGAAAAAGTGCATAAGCTCGAAGGCAATTATAGTATTATCATGGATGCTTCTCCCGGCAACAAATGCCGACTGTGATGGAGAAATAATCCGAGGCAATAGCCTTTTAAGTCGATTTGCAACCATCTTGGACATTATTTTATAAAAGACATTACACAAAGCTATTGGTCGCAAATCCCCCATCGTCCCAGGAATTGTCTTCTTTGGAATCAAAACTAATGCTGTTTCATTTAACTCTACCGGGAATGTACCGACAGCCAACATTGAAATACAAGTAGATGAAACATCAGACCCAATAATATCCCAGTGATATTGGAAAAAACCTGGGTTGAACCCATCGAGACCAGGTGCCTTGTCCGCCTGCATGCTAAACACTGCTGCACGGGCTTCCTCAGGTGAATAAGGAGCAAGAAGAAAAGCATTATCTTCCTCAGTAATACAGTGAGGGATATGATCAATAATAGGCTGAGTATCACCCGAATTTGCCTGGAAGATATCCTGAAAATAATCAACAATAAGAGTGTCGAGAGCTGGCCCCCTCTCACACCAAACCCCATTGCTGTCTTGGAGCCGATGAATCAGATTCTTCTTTTTTCTGTTTGTAGCCATTGCATGAAAGAATCTAGTGTTAGAATCTCCTTCTTTCAACCAAAAGACTTTGGCACGTTGCTTCCATTGTATTTCTTTATCCCTCAACAAGTCATGGTATCTCTTCTTAGCCTCCTCAAACTTGCGAACATCAGCCAACGAACGAGAACCCCGCAAGTGCTGCATATCTAACTTACACTGTACCAACTCCTGCTTATGTAGATTTTGAATGTCCAGCCCCCATCTATACAACAATTCTCCACACCGAAGTAATTTATTAAACACATCCACAGAGGCACTCGAATTCCAAACATTGGAGATCAACTCACGGCACTGCGGCTCTCTTCTCCAACTGTTCTCAAATTTAAATCTCCTGGCCAACTGGGTCGGAATAAAGAGACGTATCTCCAACAGTATTGGAAGATGATCAGATGAAGAAGCTTCCAACGAAGCCGCTCTAGCATGGGAAAACAAAGAATTAAATGATGGAGAGGTAAGAACTCTATCTAATTTTTCTTCAACCCACCGATCTGAGCCCCTACCAGTTTCCCAAGTAAATTTATATCCGCTCATGGGAAAATCACAGAGTCCCGCTACCATTACAGCATTGCGAAACCCCTGAATCAATGCATTCGGTTGCCGTCTGCCTCCTTTCTTCTCATGATTAGCTAGAATGTCATTGAAGTCCCCCATACAGACCCAGGGACGTGTGCTCATAGTTGCTAAATTCTGTAGTAAAGCCCAAGACTCCTGATGATGATTACGATTAGGATGTCCATAAAAGCCAGTTAGTCGCCAACTACCCACCGAATCTAAGTCAACCTCCACATCAATACATCTAGCCGATTGAAATAGAACATGCACAGAGTCAATAGCACGCCAAAGTAAAGCCAGACCACCACTATGCCCCACACAGTCCATAGAAACAAAATCATCATAACCCAATAAATTTTTTATTTCTTCAATCCTATTACGATAACAAAGAGTTTCAATTAAAAAAATAAAACTTGGCCTCTTTTCCCTAACAATTTCTTTTAGGAAACTAACTGCCCGTGGGTTGCCAAGCCCACGACAGTTCCAGCTAAGGCAACTCATTTCTCTCGACGGGCCTGGTCCCCAGAACCCGCCGATAACATGTTTTTTGGTGCAGCCCTTGAAAGTGTAGAATCAGGTCCTGCATTGGTACCACCATCTTGGGCCCTCTCCTCATTTAATGCCTCCTCCATACGACGCCGCTTCAGGTCCACAATAGTAAGCCCAGTAGGAGATTGCATGGCTGGGTGTACATGGGAATTAACAGCATGTTGAGATAAAATAGGAGACTTAGCTAAAGCAGCTCCAGTAACCACTCCCTTATCTTTTTCAGAATTTGAATTAAATTAGGCCCGTGATAAGCGGCATAATCTTGATCAGTTTCCATAGCTGAACCACTACTACCTTCTGATCGGAAAGACCTCCCCGGCGTACGGAGCCACCGTGAGCTCTTGTTCACCATTCCCCCTCTGCGAGGTTTAGCACGGATGTCCAGAGAATAGTTGCGAGGGGCCTGTCCTATAGGATAATGAATCAGTTGAGGGCAGAATCTATTTGTATGGCCAAGGATACCACAGATCAAGCAGAACGTGGGCACACGTTCATATTCAAACCTCGCCCAAAACCAACCTGCACCTGTTCTTCTCAAGTTGATGCCTTGCATCAGCGGTTTTCGAACATCCAATCTAACACGGATTCGAACAAATGAGTCAAACTCCCCAGTAAAATTGCGCTCATCTGAAGCAATAAACTGACCGACCTGATTGCCAATATCTTTAGCTACCCTTTCAGAATGAAACCCAGTCTGTAAATCAAAGATCTTGAGCCAAATATAGATGTGATTAAGAGGGACTTCTGTAGGAGTAGAAAAACCTGACATACGTTCTATAATCAGAATCTGATTATCAAAGGTGCAAGGGCACATTTCCAGGGCACGGTGAATATCTACCTCATGAAAAAATTGAAACACATAAAGACCACCACCCAACTCCCTAACAGTCATCCCTTCACGAGGTTGCCACAGCTCGGCTAATGAAAAAGACATAGCATTATAGTTGATAATCCTCTCCGAAAGAAATCTGCCCACCAAACATAGCTCAAGATTGTCTCCTGCCCCCAACTCCTCTTGTTGATATTCAAGACCCATCTGATCACCGCTGTCCACCGATAAACCAGCCATCTCTACTGATAAAGCATCTCGATCCTCCATGACCTCCCCTTCCATAATATCGAAATAGAAAGAACGAAAGAGAAAAAGGCTAAAACGGTGATGAAGAGAAAGAGAAGAGAATCAAAAATCAACAAACTCCTCACTAAGGAGACAAACCCTAACTCCTCACCGAGGAGACCTTTTGACTTCCCCCATGTTACCAACAGAAGATTCAAAATATTTTAATCATAATAAATGATGATAAACCGATTATAGAGGAATTTAAGTGTATGATTTTAAACATACAGGACAAATCCATTAATTATAATAAAAATTAAGGACTCAAGTTAGTTTATCCATTTAAAAAGTAATAAAATTTACAGGGAATCAAATGCGGTAGCAGATCGTTTGACTATTTTAATCATTAGTGATGATTTTAATTTAAAAATTCATCAATGGCCTCCTGTTACTATTAAATTTTTACTTGATACTGATAGATTGAGACTTTCATGGTCTAGATTAATAAAATAAGGGTTTTATCTCTCTTTTTGAGAAAAAAAAATGGAAAGATATTTAATTTGGATGAAATGATTATAGAGATATTTAAATGTTCAGTTTTAAATATATAGAAATCGGTCGCTAATTATACTAAAATATAAAGACTAAAATATAATTTATTTTAGTTTTAATTATGAATTAAAATTAATTTTAATCCATTGTCACATGTTATACTATGCGACTTTTTTTTTATTTTTTAATAATTATATTTTTAATTTATTAAATAAAATAATTCAAATATTTTTTAAAATGTCAAATTTTGAAAAAATTTAAAAGAAATAAATTTTTTTACAAAAACTTTTTTGTATTTGTCAAATCTAATAATATAAGAATTCAATTCACTTGAATTGTTGTGAAAATTGATTTTGAATTAGAAATAAATTTTACTAAAATTATTAAAATTTTACAACAAATAATTTTAATTAAGATTATTTAAATCAAAATTATTTAATTAGCCATTAATTTTTTTATTTTTTCTTTTATTTTTAATTTTAATTTTATTTTTTATTTTTAATTAATAATTGCTCTATATAAAAATTATTTTAATTTAATAATAACTATTAATATTTAATGCATTAATAATTAATATTAATATTAATATTTTACTTTATTATTTTATTAATTTAAAAATATAAAATTATATTTTTAATGATAAAAAATTATGTAAAATTTAGACTTTAAATATTACAAAAATATTAATAATGATTTTTGAATGAATGTGATAAAAATATTCTTATTTATAAGAATAAATATTTATGTTTTGTTTAAAAATAATAAGAATGATAATAAATTAAATCAATTTAAATTTTATTATTAATTTTTTTAATACAAAAGAGTTGAATTCTATTTGATTATATTTAAATTGATTCTAAACAAATAATTTTTTTTATAAATAGAAAAGAATTGAATTATATTAATAGAATTTAATTTTTTTTTTAAAGAATTGCATACCAAACAATAACTTTATGAATTTACATTTATATCTCAATCTTTTGTTATGAGACAAAATAATCCACATCTTTTTACAAATTCACATTTATACTTAATATAGTTATGTGCTGATACTCGAAAGAAGGGTTATGTGGCAAAAGTTTGATAAGATAATATTTGATCCCACCGAGAGAAAAAAAGACCTGGACGCTTCAGGTTAACTCAATTTGTCAGGACTCGCCCTCTCAACTAGAGGGTGAGACTCCATAGAAAGTTACTATTAACGACTACAATTCAACAGATCCTCTTTACGCACGTAATCACAGGATTCCCGACCAATTAACCGGTAAGATCTCTTATCAATGAGTCGGCCACATCATTATCGAATTTTCAGAAAATATTATAATTAACACTGTTCTCTTACCGTATAAAAGTCAACGATCACAGAGACAAATAGACGTTATTCTCTTACACAACTACTCTTGAGTTCTAAGCATTACAATTTTCTCGCCCTTCTCTTCAACTCATTGACTTGATCGTTGGAGTGGCTGTTGTAGGCACCAACTACCTCACTTTCTCTATTTTGCAAGATTGACCAATCACAACACAACTTTATTTTATGGTACATTATTTAGTTTCATTGCCGAAAAGTCCATTGAATTCTCTCTGTTCATTTAGATTAAAACTGGTCTCTTATCCCTTTTCACCTAAAAGGAAATCTTTCTTTTCTCTCTCTCTAAATGGCCGACGATTCACATGTTGCTACTAAGGTTACTACCAATAAGGGCAACTGTGAACTTCATCAGGTGGTTAGAGGTGATATCAAAGAGGCCGATTTTCTGGCCAAAATGGCGGTAGCAGAGGAAGGGAAATCGTAGATGATACCCATGTATAAGTTTTTGGCACAGGATGATCTGCCGACCGATGAATGGTTAGCTAAACAGGTAATAAAAAATCTTCTAAATATGTACTAATTAATGGTTGGTTATATAAGAGATTCTTAACTCAACCATAGCTACAATGAGTAATGAAAGATGAGGGCTGAGAAATCCTCAAAAACATTCATGGAAGTAATTGTGAAAACCACGAAAGAGCTCGGATGATCGCCCGATAAGCATTCAGATAGGGATACTATTGGCTAATGATAATAAACGATACAAAATTTATTAATTAATTTATTAATTTTATAAAATATTTATTAATTAGTTTATATGTATAAAAATATTTTGTATTTTTTATAATATTTAATTAATAGAATGATTAATTAGTAAAATTTTTTAAAAAATTAATTATATTTTAATATATTTTTTAAAATAAAAAATTAATTAATAAATTTTTTATAATACAGAATTACAATTTTCAATTATGGAAATTTATTGGTGTTTGAGCCTTCATCCTTCTCAATATATACTCTACACCTATTATTATTATAACCATTCTCCTCCCAGAGAGACGAAAATGGCCCAAAACGATGATCCAGAGAGTCCGGAACTCCCATGTGAAATTAAGCTCGCCAATTGGGCATTCTCCATCTTCTTCAACGTTATCAGTCGCTCTAATGGCATCGTCTACCGCTTTCTCAGAAGCTCCTTCGACCTCAAAACCTGTCCGTCTAAGAAACCCATCAATGGTGCTAAAACCACTGACATCACCGTTGACAATTCTCGAAACCTCTGGTTCCGCATCTACACCCCCACCAACACCGGTGACGACGCCGCTACTGCTGGTTTGCCGGTTATTTTCTTCTTTCACGGCGGTGGTTTTGTCTTCTTGGCAGCCAATTCTTTACCTTATGAAGTATTCTGCCGCGGCCTAGCTAGGCATCTCTCCGCCATCATCATTTCCGTCAACTATCGTCTGGCTCCAGATAATCGTTATCCTTCCCAATACGAGGATGGTTTTGATGCTCTAAAATTCATTGACGCCACAAAACTTGAAGGCTTTTCAGGCAACCTCAAACAGTGTTTTCTTGCTGGAGATAGCGCAGGAGGCAACATGGTGCATCACATAGCAGTAAAAGCAAGGGAACATGAGTTTTCTAATCTAAAGTTCATCGGAAACATATTGATACAACCATTTTTTGGAGGAGAAGAACGAACTGAATCTGAGTTGAGGTTAACTCGAGCTCCATTTTTTACCATGGATCGTGCAGACTGGATGTGGAAGTCATTCTTGCCGGAAGGTTCAAACCGGGACCACCCAGCGGCGAATGTTTTTGGGCCTAACTCGGTTGATATATCGGGAGTTAAGTTACCGTCGACGATCATATTTGTTGGAGGATTTGATCCTTTGCAGGACTGGCAGAAGAGGTACTATGAAGGATTGAAGAAATCTGGAAAAGAAGTGCATTTGGTTGAGTTTGCCAATGCTTTTCACTCATTTTACGTTTTTCCTGAGCTGCCTGAATTTGATTTGTTGATGAAGGAGACGAAGGATTTTATGCAAAAGCAATTAGAATCATCTAATATATGATGCAACTTTCTTTTATTTTCCGCTCGCTGCCAATGGTTGGCACTTTGTTTTATTTTTGTGTTTTTTAAAGAAAATTGTGAATCTCAAAAATTATAATTTGTTTATTAACCACCGTGAGCAGAGAGGAGGATTCCTTAATAAATTTAAATAAGACTTTAACTCACTTAAAAAATTAATTAAAAAAATAAAAATATTTAAAATCTTTATAAAAGCACGTTATGTTTATCGATTTAAAATCGATGTGAATTTTTTATTTTTTTGTTTAAGTGACTAACCCACTTAAATTTATTTTTTTGTTCTCGTTCTCTGCTAACCAAATTAATTAATTATCGGATTGTGGATTTTTTTGTCGTTTAAATGTAATGGTGAAGTTAGGGTTAAGCTTAGGAAGAAACACAACTGAGTTATTAATTTGATTAGTTGAGGGTTAATATCAGTAAGCTGAGGGTTTAATCTTCGTTAGTAGTAGCTTAATTGGTTGGATAATGAAATTATTAAATAAATAATAAAACAATTGTGTCAAATTTGACATTTGGTCAAAATTAATTTGATGATAAATATTAAAGATTTGATTTAATTATTTAAAATTAAAAGCTTAACATAAATTAGTTGAAATATTTAGTGTTTAAAATATTAATGTGAATTAGTCAAAATATTTTATTTTTTCTGTTTAATAAGCCTAAAATTTAATATGTGCTACTATTGTTAGTTTCCTACTTATTATTATCTACACATTCTCATAAAATTAAATTGATGATATATTAAATTTAAATTATAAAGAATTTGAGTTTAATAAATATTCATGACGTTAAATTTTAAATATTTTCATTATTGTTCTTTAATTTTAAATAAATAAATTGGACTTTTAAAATTTTTTATAAGTTTTAAGAGTAAATTATACTTTAATTCTTGAATTTTACCGTAATTAATGGATAAGTCTCTTTATTTCTAAAATCAAATACTTAAATTCTTATATAAACAATCCGTCCAAATTGAAAATCTTTTTCTCCCTTACTCAATCGGTTAAAGAAAGAATAAATATTTTAAATATCTAAAATATTCTCATTAATATTTAAATTTTTTTTAATATAGATGAAAAATTTTATATTATATAAATTATAATTTGGTCTCTAAATTTTAAAATAATTGATGAATCAGTTTTTATATTTTTAAAACTAAATCCTTAAATCACTATATATTTAATCCATTTAAAATTATAATTTTTCATCTATTTTAGACATTATTTTAAAACTAGTGAATGGTAAAATTTCTTCTAAAAATATAATTTCTTTCTAAAATAATCTTTATAAAAGTTTATAATATATTTAAAAATTATTTGATACTACTTAAAAATAACTCAAATTATAAGTATTGAAATATTTTAATAAATGAAAATTGAAAGATAAAAATTGTTAAAAATTAGTTAAATGAGATATTATAAATAAAAGTTAATGTGGATTTAAGTGGTCTCTTAAATAAAAAAATAAATGATTAAAATATTTATCAAAATATTTAAATTATAATAGATGAGAATGAACTGATTATAAAGTGATTTAAGTATACGATTTTAAAAATACAACATCAATCTATTAATTATACTAAAACTCAAGAATTTAAGTTAATTTATCCATTTAAAAATGTAATAAAAATATTTTTACATTTTTATAGTTAATAGTTGAAGGAATATTTAATTTAGACGGATCCATTATAGAGATATTTAAGTATTCAATTTTAAAAATATAGAAATCGATCAGTTAATTATGCTAAAATTTAAAAATTAAAATATAATTTATTTTAATTTAATTATGAGTTTAAATTAATTTTATCAAAATGAGATTGTCGTGACTTTTTTTTATTTTTTTAAAAAATAATTCATATTTTTTAAGAATCTCAAATTTTGAAAGAATTTTTTAAAAATATATATATATATTTTTTTAGCAAAATCAATAATATAAGAATTCAACTCTTGTGAAAATTGATTTTGAATTAAAAATATATTTTGATAAAATTGTTAGAATTTTATAAAGAAATAATTTTATTTAAGATTATTTATATCAAAATTATTCGTTTGTTCGATCAGGTTGTTGCCGCTGGCGGCCTTTTGGTTGCCGCTGGCAGCGACCGCGGCCATGTTCCCTACGCCTTGTCCCCCTCCTTTCTTCTTATGGGTCTTGTTTTCCTCCCACCACTCCAGATACCCTATGATCTTAAAGCATCCGTCTCGGGTGTGTCGAGATCCACCGCAATGGGTGCATTTTAAGCCCGATTTATCATCTCGGAGTGATGACTTGTCTGTGTCTGACCAATTTTTAGCCAATAGATCGGCACCCATGAGGTCGGAACCTACTATCGCTGGCGATGGAAGAGGAAGGTGGATGGCATGGCGCAACTTCTCACCTCAGAGTCGAGAGTAGGCATTGTCCAAGGTCAGCAATGGCTCCTTATTGAGAATTTCTCGACGGATTGGATCAAGGTCCGACTGTACTCCGGCCAAAAATAGGTAAAGGCGTTCCTCCTGGATTTCCTGGTTTCAGATAATGATATTGTTGTCTCCTTCGATTCTGGTTGGTTGTCTTTCATCGATCTCAGCCTAGATGGCCTGAAGATCGTTGTATAAATCCTTCAGATGTAATACCCAGCTAGACTTCGGTATCGGAATTCCTATCGTCCGGTGGAATTTCGGATGTCGGAAACCTCTAGAAGGGTAAAATCATGTTTTTGTAAAATATTTTAATGTATTTTATGGTTTAAGCAAGAAAGAAATTGAGTTTTGAATGAAAAAGACTATGGAGGCATTTCCAGGTTCGGCCGCCGAACTTGCATGAGTTTTGGAGGCACCTTAGGCTGCTGAAAGGTGGTCTGGCCAGCCCCTATATAAGGGTTCCATGGCCGAAACGGGCGAGTTTTCTCCCCATTTTCGGCCAAGGGTGAGTCCATGCTCCCCCATGATTGTTTTTGATGATTTTCGTCAAATCCTTTAAGTTTTAACAAGTTTTATCTTGGTTTGAAGATATTTGAGCAAAAGAGCAAGTTTTGGAGCTTGGAGACCAAAGGAGCGAGATCTCTCCCATCTCCAAGTTAGATCGCCTCTCCTCTTGATCTTCAAGAGGTAAGAGTAGATCTTTAGCTCATTTTATGTTTTAAGCAAGTTTTATGAAGATTTATGGGGTAGAAATGCATGTTTAGGTTTTTATTGAGTTTATGGGTTTATGTTGAGTTTTTTAACAATGTGGGTTGTTTATGCATGTTTGATGTGTTGTAGTTGGGGTTTAGGATAGTTTGAAGCCCCTAGGAGCTTATGTGCTTGAGTTTGCATGTTGTAGAATAGGTAAATGCATGTTGAATGAGTTGGGAGGCTTTTGTGTATGTTAGAGGCTGAGTTTCTGCCCTTTGGAGGAACTCAGGTTCGGCAGCCGAAGGGACTTTCGGCTGCCGAACCTGCCTGTGGAGGCCAGCCTTTGGCTGCCGAACCCTGCCCCCGAAAGTGGACTTTCGGCTCTAGAGAGGAGTTTCGGCCGCCGAACCTGCCGCCGAACATGCATGAGTTTCGTCTCTGGAGGGAACCTTCGGCCGCCGAAAGTGCCGCCGAAGGTGCATGAGTTTCGGCTCTGGAGGGCCTTTCGACCGCCGAACCTGCCGCCGAAAGTGCCCTGTCCAGCCTTCCTTTGCATGATTTTTATGGTTGTTTTAAGGTGTTTTAGGGGGTTTTTGGGGAGTATTTTAGAGTCATGTTCATGTATGTTTGGTCCCTCATTTGAGTCCACCTGTGTAGGTTCGGACCCGAGGAACCGAGGACCCCAGCAGTGAGTCAGCTGCTTCAGAGTCTTGTCAGAGCTAGCCTAAGGTGAGTAGAATAACTCTTTATGTTTTTAAAGCAAATAATGAAAGTTTTAGCATGAATCACACATCATGAATGCCATGAGTTATATTAGGGTGCTTGCATTAGAATTCACGAATATGTTACATTGCATAATATGATGTTGATGTGGATGGATATTGGATGACCCACTAGCCCTCGATATGTTATGTTATGAGACGGTATGGAAGTCCAGTGAGGCCCATTGTACGCCCCTGGCACTATGTAAGAGAAAGACCAGTGAGGCCCATTCTACGCCCCTGGCACTATTGGAATGTTATGTCATGTTATGCTATGTAAGAGAAATACTAGCGAGACCCATTCTACGCCCCTGGCACTATTGAAATATGTAGAGGGCTATTGGTGACAAATTCATCCTTGATATGACTTGTCTGTGATGTGATGCATTCCATGATATCATATGTTTAAATATAATGCTTTATTATTCTGCTCACTGGACTCTAGTAGCTCACCCCACTCCCTTAATCCCCCAGGTTTACAGGTACGGGATAGACCAGGAGGTCAAGAAGAGTAAAGTGATGTCTTGTAATAGCTAGTTGTGGACATGAGAATATTGTCATGTAATGTATCGAATAGTTATGAAATGTTAAGGATTGTTTTGAGGATAGAATTGTGCTTGACCCTAGTATGTTAGTTAATCCCTTTATACATGGTCTTTAATAATGTTTTATCATTGTTATGTAAACCAAACTTAATATATGTTATGTTACCCCATTGGAGCTTTGTTGAGGATTCCAATGTGGGGTTGATGATTATGATCATGAGTTGTGCATACACAGGTTGAGTTTGGTGAATTGAATGAGAAAATTTTAAATTTTTATGAAATTGTTGATCATGTATGGGATTAAACAGGTTTACAGGATGCATGTCAGGCTTGCTACGGGTCCTGGTGGCCTTATGCCGATCTGGATCCTAGCGCTGGTAACGGTCCGGTTTTCGGGTCGTTACAGATTGGTATTAGAGCCCTAGGTTTATATGGTCGGACCTAGAGTGTCGGGCTCATAGATGTTCTAGAAGGTCAAGCACAATAGGAAAATCATGTCCACTAGGATAAGATGTAGAGTCCTGTCTTGAATGATGATGTGAAATGCCATGATTATATGCATATGCATTAATGATATGCTATGTATGTGATGTATGTGATGCGGGTTCATGTGTTTGCACATGAACCATTCGATGCTAATGTTTATGTGACGTGTGCTGTTTTTCAGTAAGCAAGATGAGAGGAACTCGTCGATCTGCACGATTGACTGGAGTACTACCCTGGGACGAGGGCACGGATGCCCGTCCTCCAGCATTGCCTAGAGCAATGTCCTGCAGGTCTAGCAGGGAGAGAACATCAAGGGACCCTAGAAGGTCTTTTGATGTGAGCAGAAGGGGAACAGTTCAAGGTGGAATGTCAGAAAATATGGGGGATGAAATGGATGTGGATCAGAGGAGGGATGACAGTCTTGGAGTGAGTATGTCTGAAGAGGGCATGGGAGAGTCCCAAGGAGGCACTCAGGCCTCGGGATTTGTTCAGCCACCCCACTACCCACCCTTTTCACAAAATCCCGAGTATTCGATGGGAGGTACTTCGGATTACCCCAGCTTTAACCCTTACCCTTCTCATATGCCATACCCACCTTTCTACCCACCATACCCACAGTACCCTATGTACCCACCCCCATCTTTCTACCCAGGTCCAGCAAATCCTACCTCAGGGGATGCTGCACCTCCTCCACCACCAGCAGAACCCATGGTCCCAGAAACCCAAGCACCTAAGCCTAGCTCATCTGGAGGGAGCAAGGTCAAGATGACCGATTATATGAAGTTGGGTGCTCCCCAATATGAAACAGGGGATGACCCGTTTGTATATCTTGAGAGGGTCAAGATGATTACAGATGAGATAGGAGCTGATGACAGTAGAGCCATTCAGATGGCTGGGTTCACACTGAAGTGTAAGAAGGCCCGATAGTGGTTTAAGAGCTATGTGAGCCCAAGATTGGATAGCCTATCATGGAAAGAGTTTACTAATGAGTTTGCGGGATGGGCTTTCCCTGACAGTTCAAGGGAGTTGAAGATGATTGAATTTGAGCAGTTGAGGCAGTCAGATGAGATGAGTGTGGATGAGTATACAGACAGATTCTTGGAGCTGTTGCCGTTTGCTGGGCAAAATCTGGACACAGATCAGAAGAAGTCAAGGAGGTATATCATGAAGCTCCATTCCAGGTATTCCTCCTTGATCCAGTCAGCAGAGAGGGAGAGTTTCCATGCCATAGTGGATATGGCCCGGAGAATGGAGGCTAGTGCAATCATCGAAGGGAAAGTTAAGCAGTCAGTAGCACAGCCTTCTGGTTCCAAGACCCCAGGTGAGGGAAGAGTAGACCCTTCTTCTCTGAGTTTAGCTAGTAAGAGGTGGAGTAGTACCACCAAGAAGCCAAAGAAGAACAAGTTTTGGAACAAGATCAAGTCAGGTATGGGATTAGGAAGTGGCTCGAGCTCAGGTGCAAATAATGCAGCATGTGTGAAATGCGGTAAGCCGCATAAGGGAGTATGTCGGTTTGGGACGACAGCCTGCTTCAGATGTGGGCAGGAGGGACACATGGTGTAATACCCGGCTAGACTCCGGTATCAGAATTCCAACTGTCCGGTGGAATCTCGGATGTCGGAGACCTCTAGAAGGGTAAAACCATGTTTTCATAAAAATGTTTTAAGGTATTTTATGATTTTAAGTAAAAAGGAAATGAGTTTTTGCATGAAAATAATCTTAGAGGAAAACCCAGGTTCGGCTGCCGAACATGCATGCATTTCGGGTGTGCCTTAGGCCCCCGAAGGCATAAGTGAGGGAAGTCCAGGTTCGGCCGCCGAACCTCAAGTTCGGCCGCCGAACATGGCATGCATGCGGGGGCACGTTCGGCTCCCGAATGTGGCCTGGCCAGCCACTATAAAAGAGTCCCTTAGCCGAAATGGGCGAGGTTTCTCCCCATTTTCGGCCAAGGTGAGCCCTTCCACCATCCCTCACCAATCTTTGAGTTCTTCCTTCAAATCTTTCACGATTTTCACTAGTTTTCATCTTATTTTGAAGATTTTCGAGTTTAAAGCAAGTTTTGGAGCTTTGAGGTTCAAGAACTCAAATCTCTCCCATCTTCGAGCTAGGGTCGTCTCTCTCTCGATCTTCAAGAGGTAAGGGTCGATCTTGAGCTTATAGAATGTTTTAAACAAGTTTTATGTAGATCTATGAGGTAGAAATGCATGTGTAGGTTTTTATTGAGTTTTGATGATTTTTGAGTTTATGAACAATGTGGCTTGGATTGTGTTGTTGTTGTGTGTTGTAGTTGGGGTTTAAGATAGTTTGAAGACCCTAGGAGCCAATGTATGTATTTTTACATGATTTGAATGAGTTATATGCATGATGGAATGAGAAGGAGAGGTTTTTGTGCAAAGGGAACCAAGTTTCTGCCCTTTGGCAGAAACCAGGTTCGGCAGCCGAAGGGGCTTTCGGCCGACGAACCTGCCTGGGAGGCAGGCCTTTTGGCTGCCGAAGTTGCCCCTGAAAAGAGACTTTCGTCTCTGTCTGGGACTTTCGACCGCCGAACCTGCCTGGGTTTCGGCTCTTGAGGGACTTTCGGCCGCCGAAAGTGCCCTGTTCAGCCTTCCTTTGCATGTTTTGCATGATTGTTTTGAGGTGTTTTAGGGGGGTTTTGGGGGATGTTTTTAGAGTTATGTTTTAGTTGTTTGGTCCCTCATTTGAGTCCACCTGTGTAGGTGCGGACCCGAGGAACCGAGGACCCCAGCAGTGAGTCAGCTGCTTAATCATTGTCAGAGCTAGCCAGAGGTGAGTAGAATAAACCTTTATGATTTAAAGAAAATAAATTACAAGTTTTGAGCATGTTCATGCATCATGAATGCCATGTGATGAATTAGGTTGTATGCATTAGAATTCACGAATATGTTGCATTGCATTTATGATGTTGATGTGGATTGGTTATTGGATGATCCTTTAGTCCTCATATGATATGATGATGTTACGGCATGATATGGTATGGAAGTCCAGGTTGTACCCATTCTACGTCCCTGGCACGATGTAAGAGAAAGTCCAGGTTGTACCCATTCTACGTCCCTGGCACATTGGAATGCTATGTTATGTTATGTTAAGAGAAAGACCGGTTGACCCATTCTACGTCCCGGCACTTTGGAATGTAGAGGACTATTGGTGACAATACCATCCGAGATGTGATTTGTTGTGATGTGTTGCATTACATGATGGCATGAGATTTTAAATGTTTTATTATTCTGCTCACTGGGCTCTAGTAGCTCACCCCTTTCCCTAATCCCCCAGGATTGCAGGTACGGGCTAATCAGAGAAGTCAAGAAGAGTGAAGTCTTATTTTTGTAATAGATAGAAAGTGGACATGATAAATTGTATAATGATGTAATGTTATGATTAGTTATGTTATGTATAATGGTATTGAGGATTAGAAGTTGTGCTTGACCCTATGGTTATTGTTATCCCTTTTATTACATGATCTCAGATATTTATGTCGTAGATGTTAACCAACTCAACATATGTATGTAGCCTGTTGGGGCATTGATGGGATCCCACAGAGGGAATCATGTTTATAGTATGTTTATGTTCAGTGCATGCACAGGTTGAGGTTGGTACATGAGTATATGTATGAAAGAAAAGTTTTAAATTTTTATGTATGTTGTGGATCATGTATGGGATTAAACAGGTTTACAGGTTACATGTTAGGCTTGCTACGGGTCCCGGCGGCCTTAAGCCGACCTGAATCCTAGAGCCGGTAGCGGTCCGATTTTCGGGTCGTTACAGAATGGTATCAGAGCCCTAGGTTCATATGGTCGGACCTAGAGTGTCGGGCTCATAGAGGTTATAGAAGGTCAAGCACAATAGGAAGATCATGTCCACTAGGATAGGATATGGAGTCCTGTCTTGTTTGATGATGTGAAATGCCATGATTTTATACATGTGCATTAATGCTATGATATGTATGTGATGAGGGTTCATGTGGGATGCTAATGTTTGCTTGATTACGTGCTGTTTTTCAGAAATAGGATGAGAGGAACTCGTCGATCTGCACGATTGACTGGAGTACCACCTGAGGATGAGGGCACGAGCGCCCGTCCTCCAGCATTGCCTAGGGCAATGTCTAGTAGGTCTAACAGAGAAAGAACAGTAAGAGACCCTAAGAGGTCTTTGGATCTGGGTAGAAGCAGATCAGTGAGGGGAACAGTTCAGGGAGTAATGTCAGAGGACATGGGGCATGATATGGACGTGGAGCAAAGGAGGGATGGCAGTCTGGGAGTTAGCATATCAGAAGAAGGAATGGGAGAGTCCCAAGGAGGCACTCAGGCCTCGGGATTTGTTCAGCCACCTTACTACCCACCCTTCTCACAAAACCCCGGTTATTCGATGGGAGGTACATCGGATTACCATAGCTTTAACCCTTATCCCACACAGATGCCATACCCACCTTACTATCCACCATACCCACAGTATCCAATGTATCCACCCCCGCCCTACCATCCAAATCCAGCAAACCCTATCCCAGGGGATGCTGCACCTCCTCCTCCACCAGTAGAACCCTCAATTCCAGAGAACCCAATACCTAAGCCTAGCTCATCTGGAGGTAGCAAGGTCAAGATGACCGACTACATGAAGTTGGGTGCTCCTCAGTATGAAAAAGGAGATGACCCGTTTGTGTATCTTGAGAGGGTAAAGGTGATCACAGATGAGATTGGGGCAGATGATAGTAGAGCCATTCAGATGGCTGGGTTCACGCTTAAGTGCAAGAAGGCACGAGAGTGGTTCAAAAATTATGTGAACCCGAGAGTGGACAGCATGTCTTGGGAGGAGTTTGCAAACGAGTTTGCAGGATGGGCTTTCCCAGATAGTTCAAGGGAGCTGAAGATGATAGAGTTTGAGCAGTTGAGGCAGACTGATGAGATGAGTGTAGAGGAGTTCACAGACAGGTTCTTGGAGCTGTTGCCATTTGCAGGGCAAAACTTTGACACAGACCAGAAGAAGTCAAGGAGGTATATCATGAAACTCCACTCCAGATATTCCTCCTTGATACAGTCAGCAGACAGGGAAAGCTTCCATGCCATAGTGGATATGGCTCGGAAAATAAAGGCCAGTGCCATCGTTCAGGGAACAGTCAAACAGTCAGTGGCACAGCCTTCTGGTTCCAAGACCCCAGGCTCTTCTTCTCTGAGTGCAGCAGCTTCAGGTAGCAAAAGGTGGAGTAACACCACTAGGAAGCCCAAGAAGAACAAGTTTTGGAACAAAGTCAAGTCCAGTCTGGGACTAGGGAGTGGCTCAAGCTCTGGTGCGGATAATGCAGTTTGTGCAAAGTGTAGTAGGCCACACAGGGGAGTTTGCCGGGCTGGGACAGCAGCCTGCTTCAGATGCGGGCAAGAGGGACACATGGCTCGGGAGTGTCCTAGGGCAGTTTTTGGAGCACAGTCTCAGCAGACAGCTTCTGGTAGTGTGGCTCAACCAGCAGCTCCAGCCATGACTCAGGCCAGTGGCAGAGGCAGAGGGAGAGGGGCAGCCTCTTCTTCAGCGGGTTTCAGAGGTGAAGGTCCATCAGCTCCAGCACGGATCTTCACAATGACTCAACAGGAAGCAGATGCATCTAACACCGTGGTGGCAGGTAACTTAGTCATTGGTTGTTCAGATGTGTATGTCTTGATGGACCCTGGTGCATCTCATTCATTTATTGCTCCGAGAGCCGTCCAGAGGTTGGGGTTGATGATCTCTAAGTTAGAGTGTCCTCTCTGGGTCAGTGGACCCAAGTGTGATCCATCAGTGGCAGAGTCAGTCTGCCAGTGTAGTCCCGTGTTTGTTGAGGGGAGATGCTTGTCCGCCGACCTTGTGGTTCTAGATTTGACAGATTTTGACGTCATTCTAGGGATGGACTGGTTATCTACCCATGGTGCTACCTTGGACTGCAGGGACAAGGTAGTCAGGTTCAGAGGTCAGGATGGATCAGAGGTTGTCTTCAGGGGAGACAGGAGGGGTACACCTAGAGGTCTGATATCAGCTCTTCAGGCTCGTAGGTTGATTAGGAAGGGATGTCAGGGGTATTTGGCTCATGTGAGAGAGCTTAGCAGTCAGATTAGAGAGCCCGCCTCGGTGCCAGTGGTTAGAGAGTTTCTAGACGTCTTCCCAGACGAGCTGCCAGGTTTACCACCTGCTAGGGTGATAGAGTTCGAGATAGAACTGATGCCTGGAACCCGACCGATCTCTATTCCTCCCTACAGGATGGCTCCAGCGGAGTTGAAAGAATTGATAGAACAGTTGCAAGAGCTGGTAGACAAGGGCTTCATCCGACCGAGTACCTCACCTTGGGGTGCTCCAGTTTTGTTTGTAAGAAAGAAGGATGGATCCCTTAGACTTTGCATCGACTACAGGCAGTTGAACAAAGTCACTACCAAGAACAAGTACCCATTGCCAAGGATCGATGATCTATTCGACCAGCTAGCAGGAGCGGGTTGTTTCTCCAAAATAGATATGAGATCTGGGTATCATCAGTTGAGGATCAGAGGAGAAGATGTGCCAAAGACAGCTTTCAGGACCAGATATGGGCATTTTGAGTTCCTTGTAATGCCGTTCGGGTTAACCAACGCCCCTGCAGCATTCATGGATCTCATGAACAGAGTGTTTAGCCAGTACCTGGATCACTTCGTTATTGTCTTCATAGATGATATCTTAGTGTATTCCAGGAATGCAGAAGAGCATGCCCATCATCTGAGGTTGGTTTTGCAGACCTTGAGGGAGCATGGCTTATATGCCAAGTTCTCCAAGTGCGAGTTCTGGCTAAGGAGCATTTCATTCTTGGGGTATGTGGTGTCAGAAAATGGGATTAAGGTAGACCCCAAGAAGATAGAAGCTGTGGCTAACTGGCCTAGACCCACTTCAGTGACAGAAATTAGGAGTTTCTTGGGTTTGGCAGGTTATTACAGGAGGTTCGTTCAGGACTTCTCAAAGATTGCAGCTCCTCTGACCAGGTTAACCAGGAAGAATCAAAGGTTTGTGTGGACCGACCAGTGCGAAGAGAGTTTTGAAGAGCTTAAGAAGAGGTTGACTTCAGCACCAGTGTTAGCTCTGCCATCTAGTAATGAGGACTTTATCGTCTTTTGTGATGCGTCCCGTGTGGGACTGGGTGTACTAATGCAGAATGAGTGGGTGATTGCTTATGCTTCTAGACAGTTGAAGAAGCATGAGTTGAATTACCCCACGCATGACCTAGAAATGGCAGCAGTAATCTTTGCACTCAAGATGTGGAGGCACTACCTCTATGGGGTAAAATGTGAGATCTTTACAGATCATAAGAGCCTGCAGTACATCCTGAGTCAAAGAGATTTGAACTTGAGACAGAGGAAATGGGTAGAGCTGCTGAGTGACTATGATTGCAAGATTCAGTATCATCCGGGTAAGGCGAATGCCGTGGCAGACGCCCTAAGCCGGAAATCACTAGGCAGTCTATCCCACATCACGGCAGAGAGGAGACCAGTGGTGAAGGAGTTTTACAAGCTCATTGAGGAAGGCCTACAGTTGGAGTTGTTTGGTACAGGTGCTTTAGTGGCCCAGATGAAAGTGACACCTGTGTTTCTGGAGCAGGTGGCTCAGAAACAGCACGAGGATCCAGAGTTAGTGAAGATTGCCAGGACTGTTCAGTCAGGCAAGGACAGTGATTTCAGATTTGACAGTAAGGGGATCCTCCGCTATGGGAGTCGATTGTGTGTACCAGATGACATAGGGCTAAAAGGAGACATTATGAGGGAGGCTCATAATGCAAGATACAGAGTTCACCCCGGAGCCACCAAGATGTATCAAGATCTGAAGAAAGTTTATTGGTTGTCAGCCATGAAGAAAGAAGTGGCACAATTCGTGTCAGCCTGCGAAGTGTGTCAGAGGGTGAAGCTGGAACATCAGAAGCCGGCTGGAATGCTTAACCCGCTACCTATTCCAGAGTGAAAATGGGAGAATATAGCTATGGACTTCGTAGTGGGGTTACCGGCGACGTCCAACAGATTGGACTCCATATGGGTGATTGTGGACAGACTCACCAAATCTGCTCACTTCATCCCTGTCAGGAGTGGCTATTCTGTGGACAAGTTGGTGCAGGTGTATGTTGATGAGATCGTCAGGCTGCATGGGGTTCCTGTTTCAATAGTGTCCGATAGAGGACCCCAGTTCACCTCCAGGTTTTGGCGGAGTCTGCAGAATGCTATGGGTACCAGGTTGGATTTCAGTACTGCCTTCCATCCACAGACAGACGGACAGTCAGAGAGGACCATCCAGACCATAGAAGATATGCTTAGAATGTGTGTGCTGGACTTTGGCGGTTCTTGGAGGCAGCATCTACCCTTGGTGGAGTTTGCCTACAATAACAGCCATCATGCTAGCATCGGGATGGCTCCATATGAAGCTTTGTATGGAAGGAAGTGCAGGTCACCTGTGTGTTGGGAGGAAGTTGGAGAGAAGGCCTTGGCAGGCCCTGAGCTTGTTGAGATCACCAGCAGGGTGGTGCCCATAATCAGAGAAAGGATCAAGACTGCTGCAAGCAGACAGAAGAGTTATGCAGACATCCGCAGAAGACAGATAGAGTTTCAGGAGGGGGATCTGGTATTGCTTAAGGTGTCTCCAATGAAAGGAGTGGTTCGGTTCGGGAAAAAAGGTAAGCTGGCTCCACGGTACTTCGGACCCTTTGAAGTCCTGCAAAGGATTGGGAATGTATCGTACAAGCTGGATTTACCTGCTTCAATGGTAAGAATCCATCCGGTTTTCCATGTTTCCATGTTAAGAAAGTTTGTGTCATATCCGGACAAGGTTCTTAGTGAGCCAGATGTGGAGATCCAAGAGGATCTCACCTATGTTGAGCAGCCAGTACGGATCCTAGACACCCAGATCAGGAAGCTGAGAAACAACGAAATCCCGATGGTGAAGGTTCTTTGGAACCACCATAATATGGATGTAATACCCGGCTCGAGTCCGGCATCGAAATTCCTGTAGTCCGGTGGAATCTCGGGTGTCGGAACCCTCGAGAAGGGAATGCATATGTTTTCCAAGGTATTGTCACTTGTTTTCATGTTTTGAAGTGTTAAAAGATTTGAGTTTTGAAAGAAAGGCAACAAGGGAGAAATGCAAAGGTTCGGCCGCCGAAGGTCACTTTCGGCCGCCGAACATTGCATGGTTGCGGCTTCACGTTCGGCTGCCGAAGGTGGTCTGGCCAGCCACCTATAAAAGGGCCAAGGGTCGGTGGAAGGAGGTTATTTCTCCTCCACTTGCAGCCAGAGGTGAGTTTCAGCCTCTCCCACATTGACTTTCATGTTTTCCATGATGTTCATCAAATCTTTCAAGAGTTTTAAGAGTTTTGGTGACTTATGAAGGTTTTGAGCAAAAGAACCAAGTTTTGAAGCTTGGAGCTTTGGAAGAGCTTTTCTTCATATCTCCACGTTAGGATCCTTCATCCTCAAGTTGTGTAAGAGGTAAGTGAAGATCCTGAGCTTCTTTGATGATTTTGAAAGGTTTTATGTAGTTTGTATGGGTAGTATGCATGTTTAGGTTTAGGTGAGGGTTTTGATGATTTGTGGTGTTCCAACATGTGTAAGTGTTATGTGCTATGTTTGTTTGGGGTTTTAGGGTAGTTTTAGACCCCTTGTGCATATATATGTGTCTATGCTAGTTGGGAGTAGTTGATATGCATGTTTGTAGGTTTTTGGGCAAAGTTTGCATGAAACAGAGCAGGGTTCTGTCCTTCGGGCAAAACCAGGTTCGGCCGCCGAAGGAAGGTTCGGCCGCCGAACCCCTTGTGGAGGCAGTTTCGGCTGCCAAAGGTTGCCCCCGAAAGCTAGGCTTTCGGTTTAGACAGAGACTTTCGGCCGCCGAAAGAGGGAGTTCGGCCGCCGAAAGTGTGTGCGTTTCGTCTCTGGACGAGACCTTCGGCCGCCGAAGGTGCCGCCGAACATGCATGAGTTTCGTCTCTGGAGAGGGGTTTCGGCCGCCGAACCTGCCGCCGAAAGTGCCCTGTCCAGCTTTCTTTTGCATGTTTTATGTGATGGTTTTAGGATTGTTTAGAGGGGTTTTGGGGAGTTTCTTCGAGATAGTCGTGAGTGAGTTTGGTCCCTCATTTGAGTCCACCTGTGTAGGTACGGACCAGAGGAATCAGGGAGGTTAGCAGTGAGTCCAGTGTCAGAACCTGCAGAGTCAGTTCAGAGATAACTACAGGTGAGTGGAACTTAACTTAATGTTTTAATATGAGAACTGAATATTTTATCATGCTTCATGCATCATGACTATGCAATAGGGTGAGTGCATTAGAGTACACGAATATGACGCATTGCATCTATCCTTGTACTTGGCATGGCTCCTTGTACATTGCTTATGTGAGACGGCACGGACTTTGTGAGGATTTATTAGCCCTCAGAGGAAAGACCTGGAACAGCCCTACGGGGACCAGGCACAAAGACCTGGAACAGCCCTACGGGGACCAGGCACATGGTACTCCGGTACCCCAGATGAGATAGAGGGAGTTTTGATCCGTCCGGCCGAGGTGATGTGATTATGTGATGCATTCCATGAGAGCATGTTTTATCACCTGTTATTTTATTCCTATTCTACTCACTGGGCTATAGTAGCTCATCCCTCTCCCCTAACTCCAGTTGTGCAGGTTCAGAGGTCAGAGAGAACTCAGCAGAGTACAGGAAGAGTACAGAGTGGTGTAATAGCTAGTGTGGATATGTAAATGTAAAGAGATAAGGTTTATGTATAGTGTATAGAATGGTGCTTGACTATAAAAGTTGTAATCCCTTGTTCTTTTCACATGATCAGTTTATGTTTACATATATTGTTGTATGTTTATGAGCAAAACCAGGCTTAACATTATGAGTGTGATCCGCCTAGAGCCATGAGGAGCTCTAGTAGGGATTGGTATAGAACAGAGAGAGTGCATGCACAGGTTAAGCCTTGGAATGAAGAAAAGTTTTATGTTTTTACAGCAAATGTATGATCATGTATGGGATTTCACAGGTATACAGACAGGATAGCAGGCTTACTACGGGTCCCGGCGACCTTAAGTCGATCTGGATCCTAGTGCCGGTGGCAGTTCGGTTTCCGGGCTGTTACAATGGAAGAATGCACTTGGGAGACACGAGAGTCCATGCTCCAGCAATACCCTTATCTTTTCTGAGGTTAGTCCCTTATGAGTTTTATGTGTTTTGTATGTATGATATGTGTATGCCATGCTATGTGCTAGTTGAGGAACATTCAGGGACGATTGTTCTTAAGGGGGGGAGAATGTAATACCCGGCTAGACTCCGGTATCGGAATTCCAACTGTCCGGTGGAATCTCGGATGTCGGAGACCTCTAGAAGGGTAAAACCATGTTTTCATAAAAATGTTTTAAGGTATTTTATGATTTTAAGTAAAAAGGAAATGAGTTTTTGCATGAAAATAATCTTGGAGGAAAACCCAGGTTCGGCCGCCGAACCTCAAGTTCGGCCGCCGAACATGCATGCATTTCGGGTGTGCCTTAGGCCCCCGAAGGCATAAGTGAGGGAAGTCCAGGTTCGGCCGCCGAACCTCAGGTTCGGCCGCCGAACATGGCATGCATGCGGGGGCACGTTCGGCTCCCGAATGTGGCCTGGCCAGCCACTATAAAAGAGTCCCTTAGCCGAAATGGGCGAGGTTTCTCCCCATTTTCGGCCAATGTGAGCCCTTCCACCATCCCTCATCAATCTTTGAGTTCTTCCTTCAAATCTTTCACGATTTTCACTAGTTTTCATCTTATTTTGAAGATTTTCGAGTTTAAAGCAAGTTTTGGAGCTTTGAGGTTCAAGAACTCAAATCTCTCCCATCTTCGAGCTAAGGTCGTCTCTCTCTCGATCTTCAAGAGGTAAGGGTCGATCTTGAGCTTGTAGTATGTTTTAAACAAGTTTTATGTAGATCTATGGGGTAGAAATGCATGTGTAGGTTTTTATTGAGTTTTGATGATTTTTGAGTTTATGAACAATGTGGCTTGGATTGTGTTGTTGTTGTGTGTTGTAGTTGGGGTTTAAGATAGTTTGAAGCCCCTAGGAGCCAATGTATGTATTTTTGCATGATTTGAATGAGTTATATGCATGATGGAATGAGAAGGAGAGGTTTTTGTGCAAAGGGAACCAAGTTTCTGCCCTTTGGCAGAAACCAGGTTCGGCAGCCGAAGGGGCTTTCGGCCGCCGAACCTGCTTGGGTTTCGGCTCTGGAGGGACTTTCGGCTGCCGAACCTGCCGCCGAAAGTGCCCTGTTCAGCCTTCCTTTGCATGTTTTGCATGATTGTTTTGAGGTGTTTTAGGGGGTTTTTGGGGGATGTTTTTAGAGTTATGTTTTAGTTGTTTGGTCTCTCATTTGAGTCCACCTATGTAGGTGCGGACCCGAGGAACCGAGGACCCCAGCAGTGAGTCAGCTGCTTCAGTCATTGTCAGAGCTAGCCAGAGGTGAGTAGAATAAACCTTTATGATTTAAAGCAAATAAATTACAAGTTTTGAGCATGTTCATGCATCATGAATGCCATGTGATGAATTAGGTTGTATGCATTAGAATTCACGAATATGTTGCATTGCATTTATGATGTTGATGTGGATTGGTTATTGGATGATCCTTTAGTCCTCATATGATATGATGATGTTACGGCATGATACGGTATGGAAGTCCAGGTTGTACCCATTCTATGTCCCTGGCACATTGGAATGCTATGTTATGTTATGTTAAGAGAAAGACCGGTTGACCCATTCTACGTCCCGGCACTTTGGAATGTAGAGGACTATTGGTGACAATACCATCCGAGATGTGATTTGTTGTGATGTGTTGCATTACATGATGGCATGAGATTTTAAATGTTTTATTATTCTGCTCACTGGGCTCTAGTAGCTCACCCCTTTCCCTAATCCCCCAGGATTGCAGGTACAGGCTAGTCAGAGAAGTCAAGAAGAGTGAAGTCTTATTTTTGTAATAGATAGAAAGTGGACATGATAAATTGTATAATGATGTAATGTTATGATTAGTTATGTTATGTATAATGGTATTGAGGATTAGAAGTTGTGCTTGACCCTATGGTTATTGTTATCCCTTTTATTACATGATCTCAGATATTTATGTCGTAGATGTTAACCAACTCAATATATGTATGTAGCCCGTTGGGGCATTGATGGGATCCCACAGAGGGAATCATGTTTATAGTATGTTTATGTTCAGTGCATGCACAGGTTGAGGTTGGTACATGAGTATATGTATGAAAGAAAAGTTTTAAATTTTTATGTATGTTGTGGATCATGTATGGGATTAAACAGGTTTACAGGTTACATGTTAGGCTTGCTACGGGTCTCGGCGGCCTTAAGCCGACCTGGATCCTAGCGCCGGTAGCGATCCGATTTTCGGGTCGTTACACATGGCACGGGAGTGTCCTAGAGCAGCTTTTGTGGCACAGTCCTAGCAGACAGCTTCTGGTAGTATGGCTCAGCCACTAGCTCTAGCCGCGACTCAGGCTAGTGGCAGAGGCAGAGGAAGAGGGGCAGCCTCTTCTTCAGCGAGTTTCAGAGGTGAAGGTCCATCAGCTCCAGCGCGGATCTTCACGATGACACAGCAAGAGGCAAATACATCAAACACAATGGTGTCAGGTAATCTCATCATTAGTTGTTCAGATGTTTATGCCTTAATGGACCCTGGTGCATCTCATTCTTTCATCGCTCCGAGGGCCGTCGAGAGGTTGGGGTTGATGGTCTCTGGGTTAGAGTGTCCTCTATGGGTCAGTGGACCCAAGTGTGACTCGTCAGTGGCAGAGTCAGTCTGCCAGTGTAGTCCAGTTTTTGTTGAGGGAAGATGCCTTTCAGCCGACCTTGTGGTTCTAGATTTGACAGATTTTGACGTCATTCTAGGGATGGATTGGCTATCTACCCATGGTGCTACATTGGATTGCAGAGACAAGGTAGTTGTAATGACCCGGAAACCGGTACCCCTCTGTAACGGTCTGAACCATCACTGGCACTAGGATCCAGATCGGCTTAAGGCCGCCGGGACCCGTAGCAAGCCGACTATACTCTCTGTGTACCTGATAAATCCCATACATGATAAAAAATACTCAACAATCCTGTAAAACTCTCCAGGCTTAACTACTGCTACTCAGATATGCAAATCTGAAATGGCCCTCAGGGCCTATACCAGTGACTACTATCTGCTGTGGGTCAAGGGATTGAAACCCTTTTAATCTGTAACACAATCCACTGGTATCTCATCAAAGCCATACATTAAGCCTGATACACACATTTCTCATCAAGAAACGTAAAACAGGATTCATGTACAAGGGATTAATCATACATCACACTAAAGCAAGACACTAGGGAAAGCACAAGTCCATCCAGTATATGACAATACATATCTATGCATTACCTTACAGCTAATCTTTTAATTACATCATGTCCACTACGCTATTACAAACATACATTCATGCATATCTTTCTTTACTCTTGCTGACTCTGACTTCCCATAGCTATCTCGGAACCTGCAAAACTGGGGTTAAGGGAGTGGGATGAGCTCTATAGCCCAGTGAGGAGGAACAATAAAACAATTCATTAATTACATGTTTTCATGAAATGCATCACATCACAAACATATCATCTCACGGATGAACTTGTCACCAATAGCCCTCTACTATATGTCATAATATGTCCTGATGTGCCAAGGAGACTAGGTCATCACCTGGACTTCTCTTATCTGTCTCATATCATAACATGTCCCACTATGCCAAGGAGACTAGGTCATCACCTGGACTTCTCTTATCTCTGATCTGACAGGCTGTCTGTCTAACTCATAGTACCAGGAGCGACCTGGACTATCCAGGAGCGACCTGGTATGGCTATCTCATGCCATATCACAACTCATAATCTCTAATCTCATATCAAGGGCTAAGGATCATCCAACATTCATCCACATGAACAACATCTTATGCAATGCATCATATTCGTGAATTCTAATGCAACACAACCTAATACATAACATGGCCTTTTATGATGCATGGATCATGCTAGAACCGTATCATTTCTCAATTTTAAACATCAAGTTTAGTTCCACTCACCTGTAGCCAATGCTTGGCTGACTCTGGGCTACCTTTAACTCTGAAGCAGCTACTACTACTAAACACCTCGGTTCCTCGGGTCCAATCCTACAATGGAGGACGCAAATGAGGTACCATACTCTATGCAACTGATAAACAACTCCCCAAAACCCCTCTAGAACACCTGGACAGGGCACCTTCGGCAGCACCTTCGGCGGCCGAATGTCTCCTCCAGAGACGAAAGTCGGGCATGTTCGGCGGTCGAATCCTCCTTCGGCTACCGAACCTGAGTTCATCCAGAACTCAGCTTCGTTCACAAAGACGCCTCCCACACCTTCCAATCCTTCCCAACATGCATCCAACCTCTCTAACTCATCCATATCTCATAACGACAAGCATATAGGAGCTTAAGACAACTTAAACTCCAACAAACAAGCTCAACAAGCAAACATAAAGCATATTGGCTTCTTCTACAGGATTCCATGGATTTAACCTTTTATCTCTCACCCTTCCATGGATCACCATGTACTGGAGACATCACAAACAACACTGTAACTTCCCGCTACGCACTCTGATCCTTGCCCGCCTTTCTTCTTCTTTACTATATTGGCTTCTTCTCTTCTGATCCCTTCTAACTACACTGGACTATTCTAGCTTTCAACAGTTAGCACTCAGATTTCAGATCTAGCTTGGAAAACAACTAGCTCCTGCCAGCTGATCCAACCGCTCATCAGTAAGAAGTAATACTTGTTCCTATAGGATAAACTGGTAAACGACTTCTGACTGAGGGCAGTTAACATCTCATCTGCCTCATCTAGTAGATATTATTTTGTATACTCAGAGTCGCTGAGTAGTTTTACCCCTTACCTCTGCTTTAGACTCTTCACTATAAACTCCTTGATCGATAAAGATCTCATCTCTACTCAACTGCTAAACTAACTTTTCTCTAACTTTCGACATATAGTTTCCAACTCTCAGATCCATTATGGAAAGCAATCAGCTTCTACTAGTTGTTCCTATAGATCATCCATTCTGTATGGGAACACCTGTCCTTGGTAGTGATTTTGTTCAACTGCTCACAGTCGTTACAAAATCTCAAGGTTTCATCCTTCGTTTCTCACAACGACACTAGAATATTCCAGGGTGAGGTACTAGGTCGAATACAACCTTTATCTACCAAGCTTCTCTGTCCTACTCTGACTATTCTCTCTCTCTGCAGGTGCCATCCTATAGGGTAGAAGGAAAGAAATGGTTCCACGTCCAGACACCACTCCTATTCCAAACTCAAATTTCCTGACAGATGGTAAACCTGACAGCTCGTCTGGGAAAAACATCTAGAACTCACTAGCAACGGGCACTGAGGCTGATTCCCTGACCTGACTACTAAACTCGCTCACAAGAGCTAGAACCCTCTGACAACTTTCCTGAGCATACTATGAACCTGATGGGTTGACATCAAACCTCTAGGCACCAATACTCTGTCCCCTCCAAGGACTACCTCTGATCCATCCAGCACTCTGAACTCTCCTACCTTGTCTCTACAGACACAGGTAGTACTATGAGTAGCTAGCCAATCCGCCCTAGAATGACATCAGATAGCCAACTCTAGAATCATAAGGTCAGCTGGATAGCATCTACTCACCACAAACTCTGAACTGACTGACTGACTAACTCTGCCTCAGATGGATCATACTCAAGTCCACTGACCCAGAGAAAACTCTCTAAGCCCAGAAGTCATCAAACCCACTCTATCAACGGTTCACTAAGCAACAAGGAAAGAGGAACACTCGGGTTCAAAACAAATAGCATACACGTCCGAACATTCACAAGTAAACGTACTTGACGTCACCATGTTCGACGTGATAGCCTCCTACTGAGTCAGGGTGAAGATCCGAGCTAAAGCTAACGGAACTTCCCTCAGGAACCTACTAATGGAAAGGCCAACCCTTTCCTTTGCCTCAACCGCCACTTAATCCCAGACTAGACTAAAATCTCCTTCTGAACTTACACTTATTCTTACTCTTTTCTTACCCTTCTACTTCCTATTCTGTTCTCTGAATTATTTCTTATACTTGAGGGCTGCACTCGGAGATGAGAGATCACTCTCCCTATACCTGGATATAATCCAAGGCCATAGCATCTCATAGCAACACTCTCGAGCTCTTTTCTGGCTTACTAACCTCTAGCTACTACTCGTTCGGTTTCTACTATCTCTCTCACTCTATTGGTGCCATCCTACAGAGAAGACTAGGAATGGTTCTGGTTCTAAACACCATTCCTATATCCCATTCTATTCTCTTAGCAGGTGGTAAACCTGACGGCTTGTTTGGGACAACATCTAAAACTTTTCTCTGGCTGCAGGCACTAAAACTGGTTTCCCTCCTGATCTGACTAACTGCTATACTGTCTGACACAAGCAAGAAACCTCTGATAATCTCTCCTAAACAATTTAAGAGCCTATAGGGCTGATATCAAATTCCAGGCATCTCTACACTGTCCACTCAACAAACTACTTGTGATCCACCCTGATCTCTAAGCCTAACTACTCTGTCTCTGCTATCTAAAGCAATACTATGAGTAGCTAGCCCATCCACCCCTAGAATGATGTTAAACAATCATTCTAGAACCACTAGGTCAGCTGGAAGGCACCTACTCACAACTAGCACTGAACTTAATTGGCAGACTGACTCTGCCGCTGATGGATCACACTTGGGTCTATTAACCCAAAGAGGACATTCTAATCCCAGAAGCTATCATACCCCTACTCTCTATGGCTCTCAAGGCACTAAGGAAAGCGAAACATCAGAGTCTCTAATAGCAGACACATCAAAACATATGGAAGTGAAAAGTACCTGTCACCGCCATGTCCGATGTGTGACCCTCCGGCTGCGTCGAAACGAAGATCCGTGCTGGTACTGATGGACCTTCACCTGGGGAACCTGTGGAAGAAGGAGTAATCTCGCTCCCTCTGTCTCTGCCCAGCGCCATGGCTAGAGCTCCTGGCTAAGCCACTCTGTCTGAGGCTGTCTGCTGGGACTGTGTTATCAAAGTCGCGGTGGAACACTCACGTGCTATGTGCCCCTCCTGTCCGCACCTGAAACATGCTGTTGTCCCTACTAGACAGACTCCCTTATGCCTCCTACCGCACCTCATACATCTAAAACTATCCCAACCAGAACTCGAGCCTTCACTAAAACCCATACTAGATTTGACTCTCTTCCAGAACTCCTTTTTCTTTGACCCTTTCAGGCCTCTAACTTTCTTTTTATTCTTTGCAGCAGCCTCACCCAAAGGGAAACGATCAGTATTCTCCGGGTAATTATCTATACTCATGTTTACTGTCTGCCTTAGCTGCTCAAATTCACTCTCCTGCAAACTCTGTAGCAAACTGCTCCCAGGATAAGCTTTCTACCCTCGGGTCTACATACTGGTTGAACCATTCCCTTGCCTTCTTACATTTCAATGTGACCCCTGCCATTTGAATGGCTCTACTCTCACTGGCTCCCAACTCATCAGTTATCATCTTAACCGTTCTGAGATACTCAAAAGGGTCATTACCTGTCTCAAATTTGGGAACATCCAACCTCAAATAGTCTGTCATCTGTACCATACTTCCTCCAAGTGAACTAGGCTTGAGTGTTTGGACAACTGGGGCTACTGGGTCTAATGGTGGTGGAGGAGGTACAACATTCCCTGGGTTAGGATTTACTGAACTTGGATAACCCAAGAAGGATAGAAACATGGTATACTGTGGATATGACGGTGGATATGGCGGATAAAAGGAAGGATAAGGCATAAAGGTGGGAGATGGGTTATATCTAGGGAAACCCGCTGTACCACCCATCGGATACCCTGACCCCCACGGGTAGGGCGGATACTGAGGTGGAACAAATCCCGAGGCCTGAGTGCCTCCTTGGGACTCTCCCATATCCTTGCCTGTCATACTCATGCCCAAACTATCTTCTCTCCTCTGTTCATCCTCCTCTGATTCCCTCACATCCACTGACATACCACTCTGAACTACTCCCCTTCTACTCTCATCAACAGACCTTCTAGGGTCCCTTGATGTACCTTCTCTGCTTAATCTATCTGACGTTGCCCTTTGCAGAACAGGGAGATGGGCATCCATGCCCTCATTCTCCTGCGAAGCTCCAGTCAATCTAGCAGATCGACGAGTTCCTCTCATCCTGCCTCTGAAAAGCACAACATCACACAAAACATCAAATGATCCATGTGAGAACACATGAATCCACAACACATATAGAAAACATATCAATAATGCACATGTATCTCATCATGGCATTCCACATCAGCATGCAAGACAGGACTCCACATCCTATCCTAGTGGACATGATTTTACTTATTGTGCTTACCCTCCTACACAAGACAACACCTCTTTCCGATGTGAGCTATCTCTATTTCTTGAGCATCTTTACTCAACACATCGTACTCTTGAGGCCCTATGCTCTGATACCAATCTGTAACGACCCGGAAACCGGTACCCCTCTGTAACGGTCCGAACCATCACTGGCACTAGGATCCAGATCGGCTTAAGGCCGCCGGGACCCATAGCAAGCCGACTATACTCTCTATGTACCTGATAAATCCCATACATGATCAAAAATACTCAACAGTCCTGTAAAACTCTCCAGGCTTAACTACTGCTACTCATATATGCAAATCTGAAATGGCCCTCAGGGCCTATACCAGTGACTACTATCTGCTGTGGGTCAAGGGATTGAAACCCTTTTAATCTGTAACACAATCCACTGGTATCTCATCAAAGCCATACATTAAGCCTGATACACACATTTCTCATCAAGAAACGTAAAACAGGATTCATGTACAAGGGATTAATCATACATCACACTAAAGCAAGACACTAGGGAAAGCACAAGTCCATCCAGTATATGACAGTACATATCTATGCATTACCTTACAGCTAATCTTTTAATTACATCATGTCCACTACGCTATTACAAACATACATTCATGCATATCTTTCTTTACTCTTGCTGACTCTGACTTCCCATAGCTATCTCGGAACCTGCAAAACTGGGGTTAAGGGAGTGGGATGAGCTCTATAGCCCAGTGAGGAGGAACAATAAAACAATTCATTAATTACATATTTTCATGAAATGCATCACATCACAAACATATCATCTCACGGATGAACTTGTCACCAATAGCCCTCTACTATATGTCATAATATGTCCTGCTGTGCCAAGGAGACTAGGTCATCACCTAGACTTCTCTTATCTGTCTCATATCATAACATGTCTGATCAAGCACAATTTAGCCACATTTTTATCATAATTATTATTGTTTATTTACACATTTTTTTGGTTAGTTTATGGTTTTTATCTTGTTTTTACAGAAAAGGAAGAATTTGGAAAATTGGAGAAAAAGTGCAGAAAATTGACAGAAAAGTGATTGGGTCAGTGATTTGCCCAGTGATCTGCCCAGATCAAGCTGAAGTAGAAACCTGGAGGCAACAGGCAGAAGTGATATGGGCAGTGATTTGCCCAAGACACTCGAAGACACTGGCCAAATCACTCGCAGAAGACAGAGAGCAGAAAACTGGACTGACTCACAGAAAAGTGATTGGGTCAGTGATTTGCCCAATCAATTGAAGAAATCTGGTCAAATCACCGGGCAAATCACTTTGACAGCAGAAACTGACAGCAGAGCGGGAAATTGGGCAGAAAACAGAAATCCGAATTTTCAGATGTCCAAATCTAACCCAATCACTACCAACATAAAACCAAGAGCCACAAAAGAGCTTCTCATCCAAGGAATTCCAATTACAATTAAATTCAACATCATAAGAGGAGTCAAACACCAAATCAAAAAGGGATTTTGAAACCCTAGATGGAAGAAATTCTGCAGCTATAAAAAGAGAGCCTCCAAACCAGCAAAGGCATCTTCTGATCAGCTATTGAGCCTCCTCTTTCTCTTGCCAGAAACTCTGCAGCTCTTCCCTTTTTCTTTTCTTTTCATCTTTTGTGTATTATGTCCACCATGAGTGGCTAAACACTTTCTTTCTAGTTGAAGTTGGTGAATTTCAGATTTTGTGATGAATTGGGAGATTTAATACTCCATTGTTGAACTCTTGTTTATTTCAATATTTATGCAATCTGATCTTTTCCATAATTATTACTTTGCTTTTAGAATCAATAAGGGCCCATTGCTTTTAAATTGCTTAAGTGATAAATTGTTTGAATGATTTAGGTCCGTAATTGCTTAAATTGTTTAAACTCACATTTAATCAAGTTGCATGATCTAAACTTGACCACGCGGTTGGCAAGGTTAGAATTAGGTTTCTCTAAGTCTTAATGCAGTTAACAGTTGTTCGATGCTATAATGCCCCAAGGACGTTCCTTGGCAACTTGTTAACTAGTGGATGATTAGCGAACGTTTCCTAATCAAACTAGAACTAAGGAGGAATTTGGATTGTGAGAAGCGTCTTCCACATCCAAAACTAATTTATTGGAATAAATAGGAGGGTTAAAGAATCAATGATCAATTCTAAACAATCTGAAATAAGATCCATACTTCAACTAGAAGCTTTTCTCTTATTAATTTACTCATCTTTAAATTATTGCTTTCTTTTGCTATTTAGTTTTAATTCATCAACTCAAACCCCCCTCTTTTAATTATTTGTTATTTACTTATCTTGGTTATTATTGGGAAGATCTTTAGTGTCAATTCCCTGTGGTTCAACCCTATTGCCACTATCTACAAATTTATTTGTTGATTGATAATAGGTTTATTTTTTACGGTTTCGACAACCGCTTATTAAAAATTGGCGCCGTTGCCGGGGATTTGATTTAAACTAACGCATTTTCCCTTTATGACCAGGTCTGGCCGTAAAGACACTCTTCTTTACGACCCGGAGATTGAAAAGACTGCCAAGAGCTTAAGGAAGCAAGCAAATTTGAGGAACCAAGCCTCAAAACCATCTTCATCAACAACACCATCTCACAGAACTACTGCTGCCCCTGCTGCAGAAATTTCTGCACCAGCAGAAACTGCTTCCACCGCACCTGCTCCCACTACTGAATTTGCACCAGAAACTGAATTTCTGGTCATGGCAGAAAATCCAGAAATAGCAGCACCACCTGCTGCACATGTAGAAGCTGAAAATCAAGCAAGAAACGTGCCCATCTAAGCACCACAGCCACGGGAGAGAACTCTCGGAGAGTTAGCTGAACCAGCAGGAGACCTAGCACCCTTATGCATTGCATATCCCCCATTAACAGCACCTTTTGAACTAAAGACAGGGCTGATCCATCTCCTTCCCAAATTCAGAGGCCTAGAAAATGAAGATCCTCACAAGCATTTGAAAGCTTTCCATGTTGTGTGCTCAACCATGAGACCCCAAGGTATTCCAGAAGAGGACATCAAACTTAGAGCCTTCCCTTTTTCCCTTGACGACTATGCCAAAGAGTGGCTATTCTACTTGCCACCCGGATCCATCACATCATGGGCTGATATGGTAAGAGCGTTCTTGAGAAAATTCTTCCCAACCTCAAAAGCCATAGGCATCCGTCGAGAGATAAGTGGCATAAGGCAAATGCACTCTGAAGGCTTGTATGAGTACTGGGAGAGGTTCAAAAAGTTGTGCACAAGCTGCCCTCAACATGATATTTCTGACCAATCTCTCATTGAGTACTTCTATGGAGGTTTGCTACCCTCAGAGAGAAAATTTATTAACGCAGCATGTGGAGGGTCAATTGAAAGAAAATCACCTCGAGAGATGAGGGACTTAATTTCCACCATGGCTGCAGCTTCTCAGCAATTTGGAGATCAAGAGCAGCCACCAAGAAGGGTAAATGAGGTGAGTACATCCATTTTAGCATCCCAAATTTCTGAACTCACCAATCCTGTCCGTAGCCTTGTTGTGGGTCAAACCCAACAAGTTCAGCAGATTCAGCAGCCCAAGCCATGTGGAATATGTGCCAACAGCCACCCAACTAATCTATGTCCTTCCCTTCAAGAGGAGGACCAGCAAGTCAATGCTGTTGGAGGTTTCAATGGGCAAAGAAGGTATGATCCCTATGCAAATACTTATAATCCAGGTTGGAGGGACCATCCAAATTTTAGTTATGCAAGGGAAAATCAATATCCAAGCTACCAGCAAAGCAATCAAGCTCAAGCTGCACCTCAGAACTCCAATGCACCTCTTGAGGAGATTGTGAAGAATTTAGCAAGTACCGTGCAAAATCTTGAGAAACAAGTGAGTCAAATGGCCACTTCAATGAGCAAATATGAGTCTCAAGGGAAGCTACCCCCCCAAATTGAGATAAATCCAAGACAAAATGTTAGTGCCGTCACATTGAGGAGTGGAAAAGAGCTACAAGACAGCAAGGCTAAAAAATTGCAAAAACAGGGCATGGAAGAAATTCTGCCAGAAAGTGATCAGGGCAGTGATTTGCCCAATTCACTAGTAGAAACTGACCCGATCGCTGGGCAAACTGAGCTGTCCAGCAGTGATTTGCCCAAATCACCAGATAAGGCAGAGAGTGATCTGCCCAAATCAATAGACCAGGCAGAATCCAGTCAAAGGCAGAAACAACAACTTATGGAGAAATTCAAGGTACCTCCTCCCTTCCCAAAGAGATTTGCAAGATCCCAAAAGGAGAAAGAGGAAAAAGAGATATTGGAGACACTTCGCAAAGTGGAAATCAACATACCCCTACTTGATGCTATCAAACAAATACCAAGGTATGCTAAATTTCTCAAAGAGCTATGCACCAATAGGAGGAAACTTGCTGAACATAAAAAGGTAAGTGTGGGGGAGTGTGTCTCAGCTGTCATTCAAAGGAAACTTCCAACCAAATGCAAGGATAGAGGAATGTTTGCCATTTCATGCAAAATAGGCAACATAGGAATAAAGAAGGCCATGTGTGACCTTGGAGCTTCAATAAATGTCATGCCTCTTTCTATTTTTAACTTGTTGAATGCAGGTACACTCAAGGGCACCAGCATTATGATCCAACTGGCTGATCGATCTGTTGTCTACCCCAAGGGAGTGCTAGAAGATGTGTTGGTACAAGTTGACCAACTAGTCTTCCCAGCAGATTTTTATGTGATTGACATGGAGGAGGATAAGGGCAACATCACCTCCGACATCTTACTTGGGAGACCATTTTTTAGCACAGCAAGAACCAAAATTGATGTGCATGATGGCACATTGACCATGGAGTTTGAAGGGGAAGTTATCAAATTTAATGTTTATGATGCCATGAAATTCCCCAATGATGTTTCTCATGTTTATGGCCTTGATGTTATTGAGGATTTAAGTCAAGAAATTTTTGATTTTGATCAAGAAAATTTACTTTATGATGGTCTTTGCAGGAAAGGAGAAGTGGACAGCAACATCACTGAAGAAGAAAAAACAGCAGACTGCTGTAACTTGCTGGATGTGGGTGATTTGCCCAGTGATTTGCCCAGATCACCAGATAATCTGCTCAAATCACAGACCAAATCACTGGAGCAGACAGACTTGACAGACATTGATTTGCCCAGATCACTAGATAATCTGCCCAAATCACAGCCCAAATCAGACAGCAAACAGCAGAAATCAACACAAACAGCAACTGCACCAGAACTGAAACCATTGCCCAGCCACCTCAAATATGCCTACTTGGGAGCTGGAAATTCACTTCCAGCAATTATTTCTAACCAGCTCAGCCAAGAAGAAGAGGAAAAGCTCCTTGATCTGTTGAGGAAGCACAAGAAAGCAATTGGGTGGACCTTGGAGGACATAAAAGGCACCTCAAGACCATTCGGTGGAGGCTCAAGACAGGATGCAGCAAATGGAAAGCATGTTGCAGCTGCTGGTTCAACATTTTCTGCCCACAGACCAGCCACGACAGTGATTTGACCAGTGATTTGCCCAAATCACCTGCTCAAATCATCCACATCCCAGGCAGTCCTTTTCCTTCTCCTTATTAATTTTTTCATATTTATGTTTAAACATTGAGGAAAATGTTTGGGATAGGTGTGGGGGTATTTGCTGTTACGTTTAGGTTATATTTTTTCCGTTTACATTATCTTTTTGCTTTCTTTTTATTTCTTTTTGCATCTTTTTGCCCCATAAACACACACCAAAATTTTTTCACACATTTTTTTCACTTTTTGCACACACACACACAGAATTTTGACTTAGCTTTTGCTCTACTAAGCATAGATAACAAGGTTAAAAGAGCTTCCTATCTCATGACCCCATTGATTTTCCACCCCTTCAAGCCTAAATTGAATCAATTATAGTGTGCTACCTTCACTTTGGAAGTTCTTTTCTTAAATTGAATCTCTAAATTTGCATTGGTCAAGGGAAATAAAAATATAAATACATGCAAATAAAAAGTTAGTGTAACTCCCTATGAGGTGATTTGCCCAAACTGTCATGAAAAGAAAAGAAAAAGAAAAACCAAAACCAGCACAAAGCACAAATCATAAAACCTGTTCCTATGGCCAAATAAGCTATGAACAGAGCTAGTAGCCACTTGAAGAAGTGACTAACTGAGTAACCGGGGGTGGGTATCACCAATATGCACCTTCGCGTAAAAAGGTTAGTGACTTTTTCAGGCAAGAATAAAAAAAAGTGCTGCTTAATAAAATAAAATAAAATACTCAAAGAAGGGCAAGTCTCTCTTAGAGGTTGCATTGAGCTTATACAAAGAGAATAAGCATGAATGAATCAAAAACCTTTCCTTTGACCATGATAGGTAAGGGGAAACAAGGAAAAGAGAAGAACAACCTTGGTGCATGTATTCTATACTGTGATACTTCAATTTAGGAGTCTAGGGGGGCTGATTAAGTGGTACTTAGGCTCAAAAGAAAAAGGAGCTTGATTGACTAAGTTATTTGTTGCTTGAGGACAAGCAAAAAGCTAGGTGTGGGGGTATTTGATCAAGCACAATTTAGCCACATTTTTATCATAATTATTATTGTTTATTTAAACATTTTTTTGGTTAATTTATGGTTTTTATCTTGTTTTTACAGAAAAGGAAGAATTTGGAAAATTGGAGAAAAAGTGCAGAAAATTGACAGAAAAGTGATTGGGTCAGTGATTTGCCCAGTGATCTGCCCAGATCAAGCTGAAGCAGAAACCTGGAGGCAACAGGCAGAAGTGATATGGGCAGTGATTTGCCCAAGACACTCGAAGACACTGGCCAAATCACTCGCAGAAGACAGAGAGCAGAAAACTGGACTGACTCACAGAAAAGTGATTGGGTCAGTGATTTGCCCAATCAATTGAAGAAATCTGGTCAAATCACCGGGCAAATCACTTTGACAGCAGAAACTGACAGCAGAGCGAGAAATTGGGCAGAAAACAGAAATCCAAATTTTCAGATGTCCAAATCTAACCCAATCACTACCAACATAAAACCAAGAGCCACGAAAGAGCTTCTCATCCAAGGAATTCCAATTACAATTAAATTCAACATCATAAGAGGAGTCAAACACCAAATCAAAAAGGGATTTTGAAACCCTAGATGGAAGAAATTCTGCAGCTATAAAAGGAGAGCCTCCAAACCAGCAAAGGCATCTTCTGATCAGCTATTGAGCCTCCTCTTTCTCTCGCCAGAAACTCTGCAGCTCTTCCCTTTTTCTTTTCTTTTCATCTTTTGTGTATTATGTCCACCATGAGTGGCTAAACACTTTCTTTCTAGTTGAAGTTGGTGAATTTCATATTTTGTGATGAATTGGGAGATTTAATACTCCATTGTTGAACTCTTGTTTATTTCAATATTTATGCAATCTGATCTTTTCCATAATTATTACTTTGCTTTTAGAATCAATAAGGGCCCATTGCTTTTAAATTGCTTAAGTGATAAATTGTTTGAATGATTTAGGTCCGTAATTGCTTAAATTGTTTAAACTCACATTTAATCAAGTTGCATGATCTAAACTTGACCACGCGGTTGGCAAGGTTAGAATTAGGTTTCTCTAAGTCTTAATGCAGTTAACAGTTGTTCGATGCTATAATGCCCCAAGGACGTTCCTTGGCAACTTGTTAACTAGTGGATGATTAGCGAACGTTTCCTAATCAAACTAGAACTAAGGAGGAATTTGGATTGTGAGAAGCGTCTTCCACATCCAAAACTAATTTATTGGAATAAATAGGAGGGTTAAAGAATCAATGATTAATTCTAAACAATCTGAAATAAGATCCATACTTCAACTAGAAGCTTTTCTCTTATTAATTTACTCATCTTTAAATTATTGCTTTCTTTTGCTATTTAGTTTTAATTCATCAACTCAAACCCCCCTCTTTTAATTATTTGTTATTTACTTATCTTGGTTATTATTAGGAAGATCTTTAGTGTCAATTCCCTGTGGTTCGACCCTATTGCCACTATCTACAAATTTATTTGTTGATTGATAATAGGTTTATTTTTGACGGCTTCGACAATCGCTTATCAATGTCCCACTATGCCAAGGAGACTAGGTCATCACCTGGACTTCTCTTATCTCTGATCTGACAGGCTGTCTGTCTAACTCATAGTACCAGGAGCGACCTAGACTATCCAGGAGCGACCTGGTATGGCTATCTCATGCCATATCTCAACTCATAATCTCTGATCTCATATCAAGGGCTAAGGATCATCCAACATTCATCCACATGAACAACATCTTATGCAATGCATCATATTCGTGAATTCTAATGCAACACAACCTAATACATAACATGGCATTTTATGATGCATGGATCATGCTAGAACCGTGTCATTTCTCAATTTAAAACATCAAGTTTAGTTCCACTCACCTGTAGCCAATGCTTGGCTGACTCTGGGCTACCTCTAACTCTGAAGCAGCTACTACTGCTAAACACCTCGGTTCCTCGGGTCCAATCCTACAATGGAGGACGCAAATGAGGTACCATACTCTATGCAACTGATAAACAACTCCCCAAAACCCCTCTAGAACACCTCAAAACATGCATGCAAAACAAGCAAAGGAAGGTTGGACAGGGAACCTTCGGCAGCACCTTCGGCGGCCGAATGTCTCCTCCAGAGACGAAAGTCGGGCATGTTCGGCGGTCGAATCCTCCTTCAGCTGCCGAACCTGAGTTCATCCAGAACTCAGCTTCGTGCACAAAGATGCCTCCCACACCTTCCAATCCTTCCCAACATGCATCCAACCTCTCTAACTCATCCATATCTCATAACGACAAGCATATAGGAGCTTAAGACAACTTAAACTCCAACAAACAAGCTCAACAAGCAAACATAAAGCATAAAGGGTCCATAAACCCTAATATGCACAACTCATGCAAACTCAAGCATTAACTCCCCTTCCCTTCATAAAACTCATAGAAAACAGCATAAAAACAAAGGATCTCCACTTACCTTTTGAAGAACAAAGGCTGGTGTGATCCAAACTCGAAGATATGGAGATTCAAGCTCCAAACTCCTCCAAGCTTTCAAACTCTTCAAAAACACATAAAACTTACTTAAAACTTGTTTAACTTTGAAAGATTTGATGAAAAACCATGAAAACCTTCCAAGGAGAACATGAACTCACCTCTGGAAGTGAAAAGGAAGCTAATCTGATCCATTTCACCGACTGAGGGTTCCTTATAGGCGACTGACCGCCTCAGCTTCGGCGGCCAAACCTGCATGCAAAACCATGCAACGTTCGGCGGCCGAACTTAGACTTTCGAGGGCCGAATCTAGGGCACTTTCGGCGGCCGAACATTACTTTCGGCGGCCGAACATTACTTTCAGCGGCCGAACCCGCACTTTGTTCCCTTGGCCTTTTCTATTCAAAACTCAATCCTATTTCATTCTAAACCTTTAAAACACTTGAAATATTTAAGAAAACATTTCTCTTACCCTTCTAGATACCTCTGACATCCTCGAATTCCACCAGACTGTAGGAATTCTGATGTCTGATCTTGCCGGGTATTACAGTAGTCAGGTTCAGATGTCAGGATGGGTCAGAGGTTGTCTTCAGAGGAGACAGAAGGGGGTACACCTAGAGGTTTGATATCAGCCCTACAGGCTCGTAGGCTACTCAGAAGGGGTTGTCAGGGTTTTCTAGCTCATGTGAGAGAGCTGGATAGTCATGTCAGAGAGCCCGCCTCAGTGCCCGTGGTCAGTGAGTTCTTAGATGTTTTCCCTGACGAGCTGCCAGGTTTACCACCTGCTAGGGAGATAGAGTTCAAAATTGAATTGATGCCTGGAACCAGACTGATCTCTATTCGTCCCTACAGGATTGCACCAGCTAAATTGAAAGAGCTTAATGAGCAGTTGCAAGAACTGGTAGATAAGGGCTTCATCCGACCGAGTACCTCACCTTGGGGTGCTCCAGTGCTATTTGTGAAAAAGAAAGATGGATCCTTTAGACTTTGTATCGACTACAGGCAGTTGAACAAAGTCACTACCAAGAATAAGTACCCATTGCCAAGGATCGACGATCTATTCGACCAGCTAGCAGGAGCAGGTTGTTTCTCCAAGATAGATTTGAGATCTGGGTACCATCAGCTGAGGATAAGAGAAAAGGATGTGCCGAAGACAACATTCAGGACCAAATATGGGCACTATGAGTTCCTTGTAATGCCATTCGGGTTAACCAATGCCCCTGCAGCATTCATGGACCTCATGAACAGAGTTTTCAGTCAATACCTGGATCACTTTGTTATTGTCTTCATAGATGATATCTTAGTGTATTCCAGGAATGCAGAGGAGCATGCCCATCATCTGAGGTTAGTTCTGCAGACCTTGAGGGAACATGGCTTGTATGCCAAGTTCTCCAAGTGTGAGTTCTGGTTGAGGAGCATTTCATTCTTGGGGCACGTTGTGTCAGAAAATGGAATCGAGGTAGACCCCAAGAAAGTGGAAGCTGTAGCTAACTGGCCTAGACCCACTACAGTGACAGAGATCAAGAGCTTCTTGGGTTTGGCAGGTTACTATAGGAGGTTCGTTCAGGACTTCTCTAAGATTGCAGCTCCTATGACCAGACTGACTAAGAAGAACTAGAGGTTTGTGTGGATCAACCAGTATGAAGAGAGCTTTGAAGAGTTAAAGAAGAGGTTGACATCGGCACCAGTGTTGGCTTTGCCAACTAGTAATGAAGACTTCACGGTTTTCTGTGATGCGTCCCGTGTGGGAATGGGTTGTGTGCTGATGCAGAACGAAAGGGTGATTGCTTATGCTTCTAGGCAGCTGAAGAATAATGAGTTGAATTACCCTACACATGACCTAGAGATGGCAGCAGTAATCTTTGCACTCAAGATGTGGAGGCATTACCTTTATAGGGTTAAATGTGAGATCTTCACCTGCAATACATCTTGAGTCAGAAGGAGTTGAATCTGAGACAGAAAAGATGGGTAGAATTGCTTAGTGATTATGATTGCAAAATTCAGTACCATCCGGGTAAGGCGAATGTTGTGACAGACGCCTTAAGCCGAAAATCACTTGGCAGTTTGTCCCATGTTTCAGCAGAGAGGAGGCCAGTAGTGAGGGAGTTCTTCGAGCTCATCAATGAAGGTTTGCAGTTGAAGTTGTCTGGTATAGGTGCTTTGATAGCCCAAATGAGAGTGGCACCTGTGTTTCTAGAGCAGGTGGCTCAGAAACAGCACGAAGACCCAGAATTAGTGAAGATTGCCAGGACTGTTCAGTCAGGCAAGAATGAGAAGTTCAGATTTGACAGCAAGGGGATCCTCCGCTATGAGAATAGATTATATGTACTAGATGATGTGGGACTGAAGGGAGACATTATGAGGAAAGCTCATAATGCCAGATACAGTGTTCACCCTGGAGCCACCAAAATGTATCAAGATCTGAAGAGAGTTTATTGGTGGCCAGCTATGAAAAGAGAAGTGGCACAGTTTGTGTCAGCCTGCGAAATATGTCAGAGGGTGAAGCTGGAACATCAGAAGCCGGCTGGAATGCTTAACCCACTACCTATTCCAGAGTGGAAATGGGAGAATATAGCTATGGACTTCGTGGTGGGGTTACCGGCAGCGTCCAACAGATTGGACTCCATATGGGTGATTGTGGACAGACTGACCAAATCTGCTCACTTCATCCCTGTCAGGAGTGGCTACTCTGTGGACAAATTGGCACAGGTGTATGTTGATGAGGTTGTCAGGCAGCATGGGGTTCCTGTTTCAATAGTGTCTGATAGAGGACCCCAGTTCACCTCCAGGTTTTGGCGGAGTCTACAGAATGCTATAGGTACCAGGTTGGATTTTAGTACTGCTTTCCATCCTCAGACTGACGGACAATCAGAGAGGACCATCCAGACAATAGAGGATATGCTTAGGATGTGTGTGCTAGATTTTGGCGGTTCTTGGAGGCAGCATCTACCTTTGGTGGAGTTTGCCTACAATAACAGCTATCATGCTAGCATAGGGATGGCCCCATATGAAGCTTTGTATGGAAGGAAGTGCAGGTCACCTATTTGCTGGGAGGAAGTTGGAGAAAAGGCCTTGGCAGGGCCTGAGCTAGTAGAGATCACCAGCAGGGTGGTGCCCATAATCAGAGAAAGGATCAGAACTGCTGTGAGCAGGCAGAAGAGTTATGCAGATGTCCGCAGAAGGCAAGTAGAGTTTCAGGAGGGGGACTTGGTATTGCTTAATGTGTCTCCAATGAAAGGAGTGATTCTGTTCGGGAAGAAAGGTAAACTAGCTCCGCGGTACATCGGACCCTTTGAAATCTTGCAAAAGATCGGGAATGTATCGTATAAGCTGGATTTACCTGCTTCTATGGAGAGAATCCATCCGGTTTTCCATGTTTCTATGTTGAGGAAGTTCGTGTCAGATCCGGGCAAGGTTCTTAGTGAGCCTGATGTAGAGATCCAAGAATATCTCACCTATGTTGAGCAGCCAGTACGGATCCTAGACACCCAGATCAGAAAGCTAAGGAATAAGGAAATCCCGATGGTGAAAGTCCTTTGGAATCACTACAACATCGAGGAGTGTACCTGGGAGACACGGGAGTCCATGCTCCAGCAATATCCTCATCTCTTCTAAGGTTAGTGTTTTGTGTTTTGTGAGTGTTGATGTTTTATGCTTTGCATGATTGTTTGGTGAACATTCGGGGACGAATGTTCTTAAGGGGGGAAGAATGTAATACCAGGCTAGACTCCGGTGTCGAAATTCCTACCGTCCGGTGGAATCTCGGATGTCGGAAACCTCTAGAAGGGTAAAATCATGTTTTTTGTAAAATATTTTAATGTATTTTATGGTTTTAAGCAAGAAACAAATTGAGTTTTGAATGAAAAAGACTATGGAGGCATTTCCAGGTTCGGCCGCCGAACTTGCATGAATTTTGGAGGCACCTTAGGCTGCCGAAAGGTGGTCTGGCCAGCCCCTATATAAGGGTTCCATGGCCGAAACGGGCGAGTTTTCTCCCCATTTTCGGCCAACGGTGAGTCCATGCTCCCCCATGGTTGTTTTTGATGATTTTCATCAAATCCTTTAAGTTTTAACAAGTTTTATCTTGGTTTGAAGATATTTGAGCAAAAGAGCAAGTTTTGGAGCTTGGAGACCAAAGGAGCGAGATCTCTTCCATCTCCGAGTTAGATCGCCTCTCCTCTCGATCTTTAAGAGGTAAGAGTATATCTTTAGCTCATTTTATGTTTTAAGCAAGTTTTATGAAGATTTATGGGGTAGAAATGCATGTTTAGGTTTTTATTGAGTTTATGGGTTTATGTTGAGTTTTTTAGCAATGTGGGTTGTTTATGCATGTTTGATGTGTTGTAGTTGGGGTTTAGGATAGTATGAAGCCCCTAAGAGCTTATGTGCTTGAGTTTGCATGTTGTAGAATAGGTAAATGCATGTTGAATGAGTTGGGAGGCTTTTGTGTATGTTAGAGGCTGAGTTTCTGCCCTTTGGAGGAACTCAGGTTCGGCAGCCGAAGGGACTTTCGGCCGCCGAACCTGCATGTGGAGGCCAGCCTTTGGCTGCCGAACCCTGCTCCCGAAAGTGGACTTTCGGCTCTGGAGGGGAGTTTCGGCCGCCGAAGGTGCCGTCGAACATGGATGAGTTTCATCTATGGAGGGAACCTTCGGCCGCCGAAAGTGCCGCCGAAGGTGCATGACTTTCGGCTCTGAAGGGCCTTTCGGCCGCCGAACCTGCAGCCGAAAGTGCCCTGTCCAACCTTCCTTTGTATGGTTTCTATGGTTGTTTTAAGGTGTTTTAAGGGGTTTTTGGGGAGTATTTTAGAGTCATGTTCATGTATGTTTGGTCCCTCATTTGAGTCCACCTGTGTAGGTTCGGACCCGAGGAACCGAGGACCCCAGCAGTGAGTCAGCTGCTTCAGGTCTTGTCAGAGCTAGCCTAAGGTGAGTAGAATAACTCTTTATGTTTTTAAAGCAAATAATGAAAGTTTTAGCATGAATCACGCATAATGAATGCCATGAGTTATATTAGGGTGCTTGCATTAGAATTCACGAATATGTTGCATTGCATAATATGATGTTGATGTGGATGGATATTGGATGACCCACTAGCCCTCGATATGTTATGTTATGAGACGGTATGGAAGTCCAGTGAGGCCCATTCTACGCCCTTGGCACTATGTAAGAGAAAGACCAGTGAGGCCCATTCTACGCCCCTGGTACTATTAGAATGTTATGTCATGTTATGCTATGTAAGAGAAAGACCAGCGAGGCCCATTCTACGCCCCTGGCACTATTGGAATATGTAGAGGGCTATTGGTGACAAATTCATCCTTGATGTGACTTGTCTGTGATGTGATGCATTCCATGATATCATATGTTTAAATATAATGCTTTATTATTCTGCTCACTGGGCTCTAGTAGCTCACCCCACTCCCTTAATCCCCCAGGTTTGCAGGTACGGGATAGACCAGGAGGTCAAGAAGAGTAAAGTGATTTCTTGTAATAGCTAGTTGTGGACATGAGAATATTGTCATGTAATGTATCGAATAGTTATGAAATGTTAAGGATTGTATTGAGGATAGAATTGTGCTTGACCCTAGTATGTTAGTTAATCCCTTTATACATGGTCTTTAATAATGTTTTATCATTGTTATGTAAACCAAACTTAATATATGTTATGTTACCCCATTGGAGCTTTGTTGAGGATTCCAATGTGGGGTTGATGATTATGATCATGAGTTGTGCATGCACAGGTTGAGTTTGGTGAATTGAATGAGAAAAGTTTAAATTTTTATGAAATTATTGATCATGTATGGGATTAAACAGGTTTACAGGATGCATGTCAGGCTTGCTACGGGTCCCGGTGGCTTTATACCGATCTGGATCCTAGCGCCGGTAACGGTCCGATTTTCGGATCGTTACACTAGAGTACTTCCTTGTTGTGTTAATTTGTATGCTTTAAACTGTAACTCGTAAATGATAAACTTGTTGCTACCTGCATTGGATCTGATCTTGAGGGCATCCCAGAGCCCTTTGCTTGTCTTATGTTGCAATAAATTTGGACGGAGCTTCTGCTCTACCGTCTGGATTAGCCATCCTCGGACAATGCTGTCATTAGTTTGCCACAGGTAAATTGTGGGGTCTGTTTCTGCCGGAGGGGGAGGGATCCCAGTCAGATGGTTTGATTTCCTTCGCCCAGTGATAAACATCTCCATCATCTTTTCCCAGACAACATAATTGGAGTCATTCAATTTTATGTCGGACGGTGGCTGTGCTGAATCAAGAGTAAATTGGTTTGTTGATTTCTGATTTCCATTTTGGCTATTCTGAATTAACTGGAAGAGTTTTTGTGATAGGTCTGCTATTGGATCAATGATTGTCTGGGATTGGTCGGCCGGGCTGAAGAGGTCGGCCATTGTTGTTTTGGTGAGGAAAAAGGTCGGGAAAGATATCTGGTAAGCTGGTTTGTTGAGGGAAGGTTGGGAAAGGTATCTGGTAAAGGATGATTGCAGGACGGCTATATTTTTAGACCAAAACCGGCTCTAATACCATCTTAGAATTATAGGAAAAAAACTGTTTTCATTTTTACTCTTTGTGTGATAGACTACAGAGTTTATATAGTACATAATATGAATAATTAAGCCTTTGATTGTGCTCTCAATTATATCCTAGAATCATGCTATGCTAAAAATAGTAAGACTTGATCACTGATTTATTTACAATTATGACAGAGGATTCTTTCCAATAATTTCTACGACAACATCGTCCATTCTGCAATGGAGAGTGTGTTGTGTGCCTATATGGCCAAGAGCAGGACAAGACTCTGAGGTGCGAATTTGGTGCGCAAGAGGCAAATAGAAATCTCCTGCAGGAGGAGTGGTCAAGGTTAAAGACTCGGGTAGAGGAGGTGGAGACTATTATAAAAGAGACGATGGAATCCGTTGATAAACTCCAAGCAGACCTGGACGAGGCCAACAATCAAAAGATTGCCCTCAAAATCCGGCAAAAACGGTCGAGGAATAATGGTTATGCTTCAGCGCCAAGTTTAAGAACTAAAGTTTCAGGCTGAGGAGGCACGGACCGCTACATCTAAAGTGGCTGAATTGAAAGCTTTGCTTAGGAAACGGTGACCTGAAATGAAGAGATATTCAAACAAAGCCAAGACTAAGTGAATAAAAGATCTGATCGTAAATGGATTTCTTTTAAAATTAAATTTTGTTTTCAAAATCAGTTTTATTTTTTTAGAACCACCTTTTTTTAAAGAAAAATTGAATTTACCACTACCACATTTATTTATAGAATTTATAATTTTAAAATTATATAAACTCTAAAATAAATTTATTTAAATAATAAAATTTATAATTATAAATAATATAAAAAATTAAATTTATTTTTATCAATTCAATTATTTCCCACCCTCCCTTTTTTTTGATATATTATAGATATAAATTATAGATAAGTAAATATTTTATTTTAGAATTAATGGTAAAAGAAAATATTTACTTTTTATTACGATTATACCTATATTTTTTTATCAATTAAAATTTAACTTTTAAAATTGTTTTAATCATATTCTACCGTTAAAAAACTGGTAGAATTAACACGTCAACGCTATGCCACCATGCCACATCAATAAAATTTAAAATGAATTATAAAAAAACTCTGTATTTTATTTTTATTATAATTTCACCCTATACTATAAAACTTCATTTTTTAATGTTTGATCAAATTTGCCCTACCATTATTTGTATAGTTGAAAACTTATAAAATTATCAAGTTACTCTTTTTCACTATTAAATATATTTAAAAATTGCTATTATTATTATTTTTTTTTATCAATAATTTTATAATAATAATAATTTATCTTAATTTTATTTTAACTAAAATTATTATCAATCGATTTTTTTTGAATCTGTCTAATATACTTACTATTTAACATACTTTTAAAATTATTGTTAAAAAAATAACCTTATTAAATATATTAGTTATGAAATATTAAAAAATAAATTAAAATAATATTTAATATGATTTAGTTCGAAAATATTAAAATAATAAAATAAATTTTTAGAAAAATTTTTTATTTATTTTTTTAACTCTCAAATATAATACTAATTTATATATATTTTTTTAAATTATACTAATATTTAGAATGGATTTCAAAAAAAATTAATAAAATAAATAATTTATCAAAAAAACCCTAATACTTTTAATTTTATTGTAATTCTACCCTAAACTTTTAAATTATTATCAATTTTACCCTAAAATTTATTGAAGTAGCATGCTAACATAGCATTCACGTGGCTGAGTGATACGTACAATTGAAACAACTTTAAAATGTCATATTTTAATTGACATAAAAAAAGTATAGAATCTAATTGTAACAAAAAAAAAAATACAGGCTTTTTTAGCCATTTACTCTTTATTCTAATATATATATATATATATATATATATATATAATGAGGAAAAAAAATCAAAATCATTAAAAAAATATTTTCAATTATTTAAATTATTTAAAATTATATAAAATATTTAATTTTAGCATTTTTATAAAGAGTTAATGACAAAAAAAGTATGTACTTTTAATTTTATTACAATTATACTCTATATATTTTTTTACCAATTAAAACTTAACCTTTTAAAGTTGATCCAATTGTACCTTACCATTATTTCTGCTGTTAAAAATTAACGGAATTATTGCATCACTTGTAACACGTCAGCAAATTCTAAGATAAAATTGATAAAATAAAATTGATAATAATTTAAAAATTTTAAATAGAATTATAATAAAACTAAAAGTGTACAATTTTTTTGACAATTATTTATTTTATTAATTTTTTTAAATTTTATCTAAATATTAGTATAATTTAAAAAAATATATATAGATTAGTATTATATTTGAGAGTTAAAAGAATAATTAAAAAAAATCCTAAAAAAATATTTTATTATTTTTAAATTGAATCATATTAAATATTATTTTAAATTATTTTTTAGTATTTTATAACTAATGCATTTAATAAGATTATTTTTTTAACAATAGCTTTAAAAGTAATGCTAAATAGTAAAGAATATTAGACATATTTAAGAAAAATCGATTGATAATGATTTTAGTTAAAATAAAATCAAGATAAATTATTATTATTATAAAATTATTGATAAAATTAAAATAAAATTGAATAATAATAATAGTAATTTTTAAATATATTTAATGGTGAAAAAGAGTAACTTGATAATTTTGTAAGTCTCTAATTATAAAAATAAGGTAAAATGCATTTGATCAGACATTGGAAGAACATAATTTAATAAGTACAAAATAAAAATATAGATAAAAATAAAGTATAAAATTTTTTTTATAATTAATTTTAAATTTTATTGACGTGATATAATGCTAATATGATAAGTAACGTAGGATATAATTAAAATAACTTTAAAAATTTAAGTTTTAATTTAAAAAATATAGAGTATAATTGTAATAAAATTAAAAGTATAAATTTATTTTTTTTCATTAACTCTTATATAAATTAGAAAGATATCGATCCTATTTATATTAATTTTCAATTTAAAAGAAAATTTTATAACAATAATTAAAAAAGTATAAAGTTTATTAAATATGTGACTTCTATAAAAATATCAACTTATTTAATTAATAAATTAACTAACAGTTATAAATTTATATCTTTTTAAAATAATTTGATAATATTCTAAATATTTAATTATAAAATTCAATGTGTTGTTACTTATATTTTTATGGTCTTTATTTTGGTTAAATTTTTTTATGGTATATAATCTATATTCGAGAGAATAATAAAAGAATTAACTAGTTACCTATTATATCTTTATATTATTGTAATAAAGAATAAATTTAAATTAACTGATAAAATTAATTTACTTTTATTTTTTATTATGAAAAGAATTAGTTTTATTAATTTAATTTTAATTTTTATTATGAATAAATTAATTTTGTATCAGTGTCAAAATAAACGTTTTCAATATTTTAATTTCGTCAAATTGGAACATTCCGTCTAAATCTCAGTTAATTATCATATGGAATGATCATAATAATCTTAAATATATAATATTTTTTAATTTTTATATTATATCAAAATTAACATTTATATTTTTTTATAATCCAAAAATAAATAATTTAATTTCTATATTTTAATTTTATCAAATTAAAAATAAATATTATTTTCACATAGGGACGTTTATTTTGATAAATTCAAAATGTAGAGATTAAAATGTTGAATTATAGAAAATGGACATAAATATTAATTTTGGCATATTTTGAAGACGTAAAAATAAATTTTTTTATTATTTAAATTATTTATAAAGTTTATACTAAACTTAATCGTTTTGTAATTAAATTCTCTTGATTAAGTTTTTATTTTACTATTATCAATTAAAATTAAAAAAATAAATTTCATCTCACCATATAAAATTGAAAAACTATAATAATGATTTTAATATGTAATATAACATTAAATATTTTTTAAAAATAAAATAAAAAACATTCTTTTTCCTTTTAAAATTAGATGGATTTGTAAAAAATTGATTAAAATTTTAAAAACGTTACTTCCACCTTATAAAACTTGAAAAATCAAAATAATAATTTTACCATGTAATATAACATTAAATATTTTTTTGAAATAAATGAAAAAAAAATTTCTCGTTAAACTTATTTGTATACAAATTAATAAAAAATGAATTTTTTTAAAAAAATAAAATTTTAACTCTATTTGATTTATTAAAAATTATATGTCACATTTAAAATAAAAATAAAGTATAATATACCATTTATATATAATTGTGTAATATAAATATAAATCTATAATCCACATAAATTCAACATTATGATAAATTTTTACTTTAAATACTCAGTATATTTCTATATTATTATAAGAACAACTAAATTTAATTAACTGTTAAAATAATTTGTTAATTTTTTTTTTTATTATGGGTGAAATTCACCTCCCTTGGAAATTAGTGGTCCAATGGTAGAACAAAGTCATAAGTAGAGTCAAAAAGATATTGGACGTAACATTTATGGATGTTATGGAAATAATAATCTCATCGCATTAGCTATTCTATAAAATTTTTAATTTTTTTCTATATTATAATTTTTATCACTTATTTTATTTTATTATTGATTTAAGTGTTAGGGTGGCTATCAGTCTATTAAATTTATTAAAAAAATAAAAAATATTTTTTAAATTTAAAATATTTATTAATTAATTTCTTATATTTGACTTAACTTATAAATTAATCAAACCAACTTATAAACTTTAAAACTTAAATGATTCATTTATTTATAATAATACGATAAACTTATAAGTAGATTATAAGTACAAATAAAATAATTAATTGATCAAATTAATTTATAAATAATGTATTTATAAATATTAAAATAAAAGCTGAAGAGATCTTAAGTGTTTTATTATTCAATTTTTATAATTTAAAAAAATTTATTAATTAATTTATTAATTTTATAAAAAATTTATTAATTAATTTATTAATTTTATAAAAAATTTATTAATTAGTTTATATGAGTCCATGAATTTTAAATTTTTTTATAATATTTAATAGTTAATTAATAAAGACTAATTAGTAAATTTTTTAAAAAATTAAATATATTTTAATATATTTTTTAAAATAAAAAATTAATTAATAAATTTTTTATAATTTTGGATTAAATTATAAATTTTCCAATTATAAGAAATTTATTGGTGTTGAGCCTTCATCCTTCTCAATATATATTCTACAGAGTCCATTTCCCATATAACCATTCTCCTCCCAGAGAGACGAAAATGGCCCAAAACGATGTTCCACAGAGTCCGGAACTCCCATGTAACATTAAGCTCGCCAGTTCGGCTTCCTCCTTCCTCTTTAACGTCATCGGTCGCCATAATGACACCCTCTACCGCTTTCTCATAAACTGCTTCGACCTCAAAACCTGTCCGTCTAAGAAACCCATCAATGGTGTTAAAACCACTGACATCACCATTGACAAATCTCGAAACCTCTGGTTCCGCATCTTCACCCCCACCAACACTGGTGATGACGCCGCTACTGCTGGTTTGCCGGTTATTTTCTTCTTTCACGGCGGTGGTTTTGTCTTCTTTGCACCCAATTCTTTACCTTTTGAAAAATTCTGCCGCGGCCTAGCTAGGCAACTCTCCGCCATCATCATTTCCGTCAACTATCGTCTGGCTCCAGGGAATCGTTATCCTTCCCAATACGAAGATGGTTTTGATACTCTAAAATTCATTGACGCCACAGAACTTGAAGGCTTTTCAGGCAACCTCAGACAGTGTTTTCTTGCTGGAGATAGCGCAGGAGGCAACATGGTGCATCACATAGCAGTAAACGCAGGTGAACATGAGTTTTCTAATCTAAATTTCATCGGAAACATATTAATACAACCATTTTTTGGAGGAGAAGAACGAACTGAATCTGAGTTGAGGTTACCTCGAGCTCCATTTTTGACCGTGGAGCTTGCAGACTGGATGTGGAAGTCATTCTTGCCGGAAGGTTCAAACCGGGACCACCAAGCGGCGAATGTTTTTGGGCCTAACTCGGTTGATATATCGGGAGTTAAGTTACCGTCATCGATCATATTTGTTGGAGGATTTGATCATTTGCAGGACTGGCAAAAGAGGTACTGTGAAGGATTGAAGAAATCTGGAAAAGAAGCGCATTTGGTTGAGTTTCCCAATGCTTTTCACTCATTTTACGTTTTTCCTGAGCTGCCTGAATTTGATTTGCTGATGAAGGAGATGAAGGATTTTATGCAACAGCAATTAGAATCATCTAATATATGATGCAACTTTCTTTTATTTTCCTCTCTTTTTCTCACCCTCCTTGTCTCTCTCATCCATTCTTTATTTTCTCGCTTTTCTAAATTTTTTTTCTCTCATGACCTCTCTTTTTTTCCATATATTATGAAACCCCTTTACTTTAGCATTCAAGGCTTAAGCTTTTTTTTTACAAAAAAAAAAAAAATTCAAGATGTGTTCTTTAGCGATATGTGTGTACGCATACAAGCTTATTTTAAAAAATTGATTTATTACTTATAAAATTATATTCGCTTATTCAATAGAAAAAAAAAATTAAACATTTTCGTTAATTCACTTTAATATTTTAAATTTTCAATTTTTAATAATTTAATTAAACCTTTATTATCAGTCACGATTATAATCTAATGACCAAATCAATTTTAACTAAATATAAAGTCTGTCCCATGACATTCCAGCTTGACATTCTATATTATTTCTCCTCTTCCCTTCTCTTTGCCTCCAAACTTTTAGCATTTAATTTTCGCTACTCTTAAATAGAGGTAAGCAGTATTTAATTTAAATTGAAAAATTGATCAAACTGAATTAATTCGGTTTAATTTTTATTCATTTCGATTCGATTTGATTTAATTTTTAATTTTAAAAATTTTAGTTATTTTAGTTCAATTTTTATAAAAAAAAATCGAATCGAAATAAATAGTGATAATAATATATATATATATATTTTATAATATAGAGATATTAGATAATAATTAATATTGAAATATTTCAATTAAATTTTAAATTACTAAAAATAAAGTATAAAAAAGAAATCTATTAAAAAATTCAATCGATCAAACTGAACTGAATTGAATCGAATTAAACCGGTTTGATTTTGTTCAGCTTCTACCTAAAATCGATTCGATTTAGTTTTCACATACACTAAAATTTTAATTTTTGATTTATTTAGTTCAATTCAGTTTTGAACCAAACCGACTGAATGCTCACCTTTAGAGTAGACTACCATAGATGAAAAGAAAACAACCAAATTTTTTTACATATTGTTTTTCTATTTTTTTTTATTCCCTTTTTAATTTCTTTCATACTCTTAATGACTTGGGATTGGTCGTTTGATTACAATGATCAATCCCATTTATAACTTACATTGACTTAAAAAAGAAAAGGGAACAAAAGAAGAATATGATTGATGAGCGTGAAAATTATCAAAAATAAATTTCTCATTTTAAATAAAACTTGCGATAATGGTAATTAGAGTCAATCCTATAGAAATTGATAAATAGGTTAATTCTGAATTGAAATAAAATAAATAAAATAAAATAAAATGGGGAGATTTTTAATGTAGAGAAATAAATAAAATCAATTCAAAAGAAAAAATAATTTAAATTTAAGAGAGGAAATCAAGATAAAAAAACATTCAGTTAAAGGAATAATTTTGGTTCCAGTTTTTGTCGGTTGATAACAGATATAAAATAATTTCAATTTAATTATTGATAATCCAGTTTTAGATATCGAAAATGTTTCAGGTATCCAATCATTTTTTAGATTTTAAACTAGTTAAGAGACGCTCGTTAACTAGTTCTAACTCTTGGACAATCGTAGCAGATACTCATAGAATTTAATCCAATTATTGTATTAAGAATTAAAAAGACTCGATTCTAACTAACAAACGCGAAATGCTCGGTTTATTTAAATTAGATTATATTATTCCTTAGAAAGGGCTGAAGCAACCTAATTCACTACTTATTTTAGTTTAATTAAACAATTACGGATTTAATTAATCTGAATAGTAATATATTATTCTATCAGTTATGCGTTGACGCTTTAATGCAACAACCAATAGAATAATAGTAAGTAATAAATACAGAAATAATATAAATACCAAAAATAATTAAGAAAACAATAGAATCACATAAATTTTACAACCAATTGAATTGGAACTTTAATTATCCTCTAACAAAAAAGAAGAAACTTAGCCACAAATGTTCATGGCTAATAATAGGAGATGAAAGATGAGATAAGATGTTACATACATCAGAATGCTCCCTTTTATAGTGCTAAGAGTCATAATTTAACCTAAATACAAGTAATTAAAATTAAAGTTGAGTACATCTTGACAAATGAGAGTTATCTGTTTAGTTTTCGGATTTTGATCGTTTGGAAATTAGAGTTCAAGTATTACTCTGTTCCTTATCCTTCTATAAATTTGATTATAACCACGTTTCATTTCAGAATATAAAATTCAAATTAAAATTTTCTCTTATTATTCTCCAATCCTACCAAGATAACAAAATTTAAACGAATTAATCTGTTTTAAACGAAATTAAAATCAATATTTAAATATTTTAGAATATTAAAATTATATAATTGTGCATATTATCAATGATACTAATGATGATGAACTCTTTTCTGTTTTTTCTTATTTTGATAAACTTTTGAAGCTTCGTTGAGAAAAATTTTCACTTTATTGTGATGTGAAAATTGGTCCTTTTCTTGTAATTCTAGCTGGTTTAGGTTCAAATTTGTTCTTTTGGTTTTTCGTTAACCAAATTAATTACCCGATTGTGGATTTTTTGTTGTTTAAATGTAATGGTGAAGTTAGGTTTAAGCTTAGGAAGAAGCACAGCTGAGTTATTAATTTGATTAGTAGCTGAGGGTTTCATCTTCGTTAGTAGTAGCTTAATTGGTTGGATAATGAAATTATTAAATAAATAATAAAAAATTTGTGTCAAATTTGATATTTGGTCAAAATTAATTTGATGATCAATATTAAAGATTTAATTTAATTTTTTAAAATTAAAAGCTTAACATAAATTAGTTGAAATATTTAGTGTTTAAAATATTAATGTGAATTAGTCAAAATATTTTATTTTTTCTGTTTAATAAGCCTAAAATTTAATATGTGCTACTATTGTTAGTTTCCTACTATTATTATCTACACATTCTCATAAAATTAAATTGATGATATATTAAATTTAAATTATAAAGAATTTGAGTTTAATAAATATTCATGACATTAAATTATAAGCCTATTAATCGAAATAATTTAAATATTTTCATTATTGTTCTAAATTTTTAAATTTTAAATAAATAAATTAAACTTTTAAAATTAAATTATACTCTAATTCTTGAGTTTTAATATAATCAATAAATCATTCATTACATTTCTAAAATCAAATATTTAAATTCCAATATAAATAATCCGTCCAAATTAAAAATGCTTTCCTCCATAATTCCGTTATTTAACCGGTCAAAGGGAGAATAAATATTTTAAATGTCTAAAATACCCTCCTAAATAGGGGTGAGCATTCGGTCGGTTCGGTGCAAAACCGAACCGAACCGAATAAATCGAAAACCGAAATTTATATGTTTATGAAAACTGAACCGAACCAATTTTGGTCAGAAACCGAATCAAACTGAACCGGTCTGATTCGGTTCGATTCGGTTCGGTTTAATCGGTTTCGATTTTTAATCATTTTTTTATTTTTTACACTTTATTTTTAGTATTTTAAAATTTAATTAAAATATTTTAATCTTAATATGATTTAATTTCTCTATATTATTGAAAAAACATATTATTTTTCACTAATCGGTTCGGTTCGGTTTTTTCGGTTTTTTTTCTGATCAAAACCGAACCGAACCGAAATAACCGAAATTTCTAAAATTAAAAACCGAACCGAACCGAAATATATAAAAAATCGAACTAAATTTTCAAATCGATTCGGTTCGATCGGTTTTTTCGGTTTGAACAGAATACTGCTCAGCCCTACTCCTAAACACTTAAATTCTTTTCAAAATAAATGAAGAATTTTATATTGTATAAACTACACTTTGATCTCTAAATTTTAAAATAATTGACGAATCAGTCTTTATATTTTTAAAACTAAATTCTTAAATCTTTCTATATTTAATCTGTTTAAAATTATAATTTTTTCATCTATTTTAGACATTATTTCAAAACTAGTGGATGGTCAAATTTCTTCTGAAGGTACAATTTTTTCTTAAAATACTCTTTATAAAAGTTTACTATTTATTTAAAAGTTAATTGGTACCACTTAAAAATAGCTGAAATTGTAAATATTGAAATATTTTAATAAATGAAAATTAAAGAATAAAAAATATTAAAAATTAGTTAAATGATATATTATAAATAAAATTTAATGTGTACTTAAGTGGTCTTTCAAATAAAAAATGAATGAATAAAATATTTATGTAAAATATTTAAATTATAATATATGAGAATGAACTAATTATAGAGGCATTTAAGTGTATGATTTTAAAAATACAAGACAAATCCATTAATTATACTAAAACTTAAGGACTCAAGTTAGTTTATCCATTTAAAAAAATAATAAAAATATTTCCACACTTTTATCAGTAAAAATAGATGAAGAGATATTTAATTTGAATGGAATGCTTATAGAAATATTTAAGTGTTCAGTTTTAAAAATATAGAAATCGATCTGTTAATTATGCTAAAATTTAAGGATTAAAATATAATTTATTCTAATTTTAATTATGAATTTAAATTAATTTTGATCAACATGAAATTGTCACATGTTACACTATGTGATTTTTTTTATTTTTTTAATAATTATACTTTTTATTTATTAAATAAAATAATTTAAATTTTTTTAGAATGTCAAATTTTAAAAGAATTCAAAAGAAATAAATTTTTTAAAATTTTTTTATATTTGATAAACCCAATAATATAAGAATTCATGAGAATTGATTTTGAATTGAAAATAAATTTTACTAAAATTGTTAAAATTTCAGAACAAATAATTTTAGCTAAGATTATTTACATTAAAATTATTTAATTAGCCATTAAAAATTCTTTTTATTTTTTTTTAATTTTTTTAATTTAATAATAACTATTAATATTTAATGCATTTATAATTAATATTAAAAATTTATTATATTATTTTATTAATTTAAAAATATAAAATTATATTTTTAATAATAAAAAATTATGTAAAACTTAGACTTTAAATATTATAAAAATATTAATAATGATTTTTAAATGAATGTAATAAAAATAATTGTTATTTATAAGAATAAATATTTATGTTTTGTTTAAAAATAATAAGAATGATATATAAATTAAATCAATTTGAATTTTATTATTAATTTTTTGAATTAATTCTATTATATCTAAACAAATCAATTTTTTTATAAATAGAAAAGAATTGAATTCTATTGATAGAATTCAATTCTTTTCTTAAAATAATTGCATACCAAACAAGAACTTTATGAATTCACATTTATATCTCAATCTTTTTGTGTATGAGACAAAACAATTCACGTCTTTTCACAAATTCACATTTATACTTGATATTACACAATAACCGCTCAAAGAAGACCATGTACTGGCACTCGAAGAAAGGGTTACGGCAAGAGTCTGATCAAATAATATTCGGTCTCACCGAGAAAAAAAAAAAAGACTCGGATGCTTCAGGTCGGCTCAATTTGTCAGGACTCGCCCTCTCAACTAAAGGGTGAGACTCCATAGAAAGTTACCGTTAACAGTTACAATTTAGTAAATCTTCTTTACGCCCGTAATTACGGGATCCTCGACCAATTAACCGGTGAGATCTCTTATCAACGAGCCGACCACATCATTATCGAATTTTCAGAAAATATTAAAATGAACTCTGTTCTCTTACAATATAAAAGCCAACGATTACAGAGATAAAGAGATGTTATTCTTTTATACAACTACTCTTGAGTTCTAAGCATTACAATTCTCTCACCCTTCTCTTCAACTCATTGACTTGAGCGTCGGAGTGGCTGCCATAGGCACCAACCACCTCACTTTTTCTCTCTTGCAAGATTGACCAATCACAATACAACTCTATTTGGTGGACCAATCATAACACAACTCTATTTTACGGTACATTATTTAGTTACTTTGCTGAAAAGTCCATTGAACTCTCTTTGTTCATTTAAATTAAAACCAGTCTCTTATCCCTTTTCACTTAAAAAGAAATCTTTCTTTTCTCTCTCTCTAAATGACCGATGATTCACGTGTTGCTGCTAAGGTTACTACCAATAAGGGCAACTGTGAACTTCACTAGGTGGCTAGAGGTGATAACGAAGAGGCCGATTTTCTGGCCAAAATGGCGGCAGCAGAGGAAGGGGAATCGTAGATGATATCCGTGTACAAGTTTTTGACACAGGATGATCTGCCGACCGATGAATGGTCAGCTAAGCAGGTAATAAAAAATCCTCTAAATACATATTAATTAATGGTCGATTGTATAGGAGATCCTCAACTCAACCATAGCTACGATGTGTAACGGAAGATGAGGATTGAGAAATCCTAAAAAACATTCATGAAAGTAATTGTGAAAACCACGAAAGAGCTCGGACGGTCACCCGATAAGCATTCAGATAGGGATACTATTAGCCAATGATAATGAAATATACAAAAGAGCTTGTCCAGAGGTGTCATCGATGTGAAGCGCATGCAAGCACCTTGAGATTTCAGGAAGTCCTGGAGAAATGCAATTAAATTTGAATCAAGCCGAGTGTTTACGAGAAAATATTGTAACTAGAATTGCGGTTCACAGAAGCAAAATGTGACGTGCTTTCAATGTGGAGGACTTAGTCCTTAAAAGAACAGATGCAACAAATACTGATTCTAGTAAGTTGGGCGAAAACTGAAAAAGACTGTTTAAGGTCCCGAAAGTTATTCATCCAAGGTCTTATAAGCTAACCAAGTTAGATTGCCGAGTCATTCCCCATTCCTGAAATATTTATAAATTGAGAAAATTTTAACAATAACAGTTAACGATGTATTTTTCATGTGTTATTCAGTGACAAAGAACGAGGGGGTTACCTTATTAAAAAATGATTAAAGAGTATTCATTAAAGGCCACAAGGTAGGAACCCGCCAAGCTAGAATACCGGGCGTTGGATCCACTAATCAAGAAACTCATGCCAAGTCACAAGACAAAAATTTGCTAGGCCACAAGACCAGGCATTGAACCCACTAATCAAGGCACTCATGCTAGGCCACAAGGCGAGAATCCGCCAGGCCAGAAGATCGGGCATTGAACCCACTAATCAAGGCACTCATGCTAGGCCATAAGGTGAGAACCCACCAGGACACAAGACTAGGCATTGGACCCACTAATCAATACACTCATGCTAGGCCACAAGGCGAGTTTCCGCTAGATCATAATCTGGGCGTTGATCCCACTAAACAAAGGCATTTATGACAGACTACAAGGCACGAATCCGCCAGGTCAGAAGACCAGGTGTTAATTCCAATAAACAAAAAGTTTCAAAACTACAAACGAGTATCCGCCAGGCATATGATTGGGTGTTAGTCTCAATAAATAAAAGTTTCAAAGCTACAAGGTGGGTATCTGCCAAGTACATAACAGGGTGTTAGTCCCAATAAATAAAATTTTTTTAAGGCATTTCATACCAAAACCACAGGGCGGGTATCTGCCAGGTGAGTCACAAGGCGAAAATCCGTCAGGCACGTATCCGAGCGTTAATTCTGCTTCACAAGAAGTTTCTAAAGGCATTTTATGCTCAGGCCATAAGGCGAGTATCCACTAGGCCACATGACCGGGTGTTAGTCCCGCTTCGCAAAAAGTTTCAAAGGCATTGAATGCCTAGGCCTTAAGGCGAGTGTTAGCCAGGCCGACCAACCGAGTGTTAGTCTCGTTCAAATAAAAAGTTTTATGCTATGACCTTAAGATGAGTGTTAGCTAGGCCGACCAACGGGGTGTTAGTCCTATTTAAACAAAAAGTTTCTACAGGAATTTTATGCTCAAACCATAAGGCGAGTATCCGCCAGGCCACATAGTGTTAGTCTCGCTTCCTAAAATGTTTCAAAGGAATTGTATGCCCAGGCCTTAAGGCTAGTGTTAGCCAGGCCGACCAAACCGGGTGTTAGTCCTGTTTAAACAAAAAAGTTTCCAAGGCATCTTATGCCCAAGCCACAATATGGATATACACCAAGTCGACCAACTGGGTGTTAGTCCCATTTCATAAAAAGATTCTAAGGCATTTCATGCCCAGGCCACCAGGAGGGTATGAGCCAGGCCATGCGACCAGGCGGTTGTTCCGTTTTGCAAAAATTCCCCAAGGCATTTGTTACTGCTCTTATAATCACTCCCAAAAATCTAAAACTTTTTGAGAAGGAAGAATGTCCATTGTAGGTGGGCAAGACTTTTTGACAAAGGCGGGACGGACTGCTAAGCGAACGAATGAAGTCTACAAGGAGGAAAATGCCCGGAAGCTCGTTAGGACAGGTCGGGATAAGAAAATGCTCGGAAGTACGCCAGGGCTGAAAAACGCCCAGAAGCTCGTCAGGGTTGGAAAATGCCATAAAACTTGTAAGGGCTAGAGAATGCAGGGAAGCTCGCTAGAGTTGGAAAATGCTTGAAAGCTTGTCAGGGCTAGAGAATGCCCAGAAGCTTGATAGGGCTGAAAAATGCTCGGAAGCTTGTCAGAGCTAGAGAATACTAGAAGCCCAGTAGGGCTGAAAAATGCCTAGAAGCTCGTCAGGGCTGGAAAAAGCCTAGAAACACGCCAAGGCATTACTATATCGCTCTAATCAATTTTGGCGAGGCGCTGGATAAGATCTTGGACTAGGTTGGTCGAAGAGCAAGTAAGAAGGAAGCAAAGACAGAGTGCGCTTGGAAGCTAACTTAGTTCGACGAATTGAACTAAAGACGCCACTTGGAATAGTTAGTGTGATTTATACTCTAGGACAGTGACACATTTTTCAACCAAGTCACTAGGAGGGTATCCACCAGGCCAACGACCGTGGGTCAACCCTGATTAACAAAATTTTCAAGTCATTATTATGACCGGGTGTTAAGTTCGATTTATTATTTTTAATTTTTATAGCCACAAGGCAATTGTCATTTATGGGTAGGAGTAGGTAAAACGACGCGAATAAGGAAAAGCCAATCTAAATGAGCCATGTACCCCAGATCGTGAAGACGATAATCATCTTCGAATCTAAAGAATCGAAGACTAGTGGGGGAGACTTCTAATATTACACAATAATCGCCCAAAGAAGGCTATGTGTTGGCACTCGAAGAAAGAGTCATGTGGCAAGTGTCTGATCAGATGATACTTGGTCCCATAGAGAGAAAAGAAGACCCAAGCGCTTAAGGTCGGCTCAGTTCGTCAAGACTCGCCCTCTCAACTACAGGGCGAGACTCCATAAAGTTACAGTATAGCATATCCCTTTTTCGCCCGTAATCACGGGATCTCCGACCGTAGAGATTCCTTATCAGCAAACCGGCTACATCATTGCTGGATTTTCAGGAAATACTATAATTAACTTTATTCTTTTACAGTATAAAAATCAATGATCACAAAGACAAAGGGACATTATTCTCTTACACAACTACTCTTGAGTTTTAAGCATTAGAATTCTCTCACCCTTCTCTTCAACTTACTAACTTGAGCATCGGAGTGGATACCGTAGGTGCCAACTACCTCACTTTCTCTCTCTTGCAGGATTGACTAATCACAACACAGCTCTATTTGATTGACCAATTACAGTACAACTCTATTTTTCGATTACATTAATATCCTAATCTTTCCATCTTGAATAGTGGTAAGACAATTATCAAGACACCCAAAAGATAGCGACCACATGCTTGGCCAACGCACCGATGTAGAGGAAAAAACCAAATTGATCGGCAATTTTCTTTGCATCTTTGATAGCAAGGGAGATAGTATAATCTAAACAAACAGAATAGCAATGAAAAAGAAGTAATGTATAAGGGAGATAGTTTGGAGAAGAAAATAATTATCTATCTCTTTCTAACTATCTTCTTCTCTAAATTAGTCTCTTTTACTCATTATTTCTTTTTTCTCTTTCTAACTATCTTTTTCTCTAAATTAGTCTCTCTTACCCATTATTTCTTTTTATTATTATTATTATTATTCCCTTATATTCTATCCTATCCATTACCCTTAGAACTGCCAGTTTCGAAGTTGGCCACTTTAAGGAGTCTTAAGCGTGGCTTCGGCATTCAAGCAAGCCTTGTCTAGCCAAAGCTGCGAAAGAAATCATGAATCAATTTAGTTTTTATATTCTGTCGATGCTTTGGCCAAAGCTGCGAAAGAAATCATGAATCAATTTAGTTTTTCTATTTTGTTGATGCTTTGGCCAAGAATGCCACCATTGATTTTCTGAGTGTATTGATAATTATATTCCTAAGTATCCAACATTGAAATATTGATATATAAATATGAATATATAGAAAGATTTAAATTATTTTGTCTAATAGATTAAAAAAGTTGAAATATAAATGTGAATTTACAAAAAAAAAATTAAATTATTTTATCTAATAAACTAAAAATATAAATTAAAAAAAATAAAATATCAAATAGAATAACTGATATTTCAGATTTTAATTAAAATTAATTTGAAGATAAATATTAAAAGTCCAATTCAATTATTCAAAATTAAAAGTTAAAATAAATGGAAATTGATGAAAACATTTAAATTGTCTAAGTTAATAGGCATAAATTTTATGCCAAAGTTTTCCTTACATAACTTTAACAACTACATATTTATTTTATTTAAAATTTTTTAATTTAATTAATTATATTACATTGATTTTTTATTTAAATTTAAACTAATTAAAGATTTATTTTTATATTTAAATTATATTTAATTATCAGAATCAAAAATAAAATTTTATAAAAAAAACTAAAATTAATAAATTCGTATTTAAAAGAATTATAAAATAATATATTTAGTGATGGCTATTGGATCCGTGACTAATAATAAGGTTTTTATTTTAATGGACACAAAATCATACTAAGTCTTCATTCGTAAAATATTTTTTAAATTTTTTTTATATTTTTTATTATTCAAAATACTTAAAAATATTAATCAACAGAAAATATGTTTCTTAATTAAAAATAATATTAAGAAATTTAAAAAAAAAACTAACTTCCTCTGTTTAAAAGTTAGGAAGCTATTTTTTGAATTGTGAAGATTTTATTAACACTTTCATATATAAATTTATTAATATATTTTATTTTTTAAATTAAAATTAAATTAATATAATAAATTATTTTATTAAAAAAAATATTTTTTATATAAAATATTTATTAAAAAATTTAAATATAAATTATTTTCTCTAAATAAATGGGATATAAATATATTTTTTTTAAAAAAAATTAATTCAATCTTGCCTCATTCCTAACTAATATATAACAATATTTTCATTTACAAGAAATTTTGTAGGCCCTTGCTCTTTCTCAACTCGTATCTATTATATTCTAATAAAATATAATATTCACTATTATAAAAATTATCTAAAATAATAATATGAATTATTGTTTTACATACCCAAGTGTAAACATAAATTAATGAGAATCGTTGCAACTTACTTTCATTTTTTGATATAATATGGCAGTTTATTTATTTTTTTATAACAAATAAAAATACAATTAAAATTATTATTTTATTAAATATAAAATAAATTATTTATTATAATATATTATTTTAAAGAATAAAAAAAATATATTTTTTATAACAATTTTAAATTATTATTTTAATAATATAAAGATAATAATTTTATAACTGCTACTGTTTAAATTTTAAAATATAATAATAATTATTATTTTAGATAATTCAAAAGAAATTGTCCTATTTAATTCTAAGATTATTAAATATAAATTCTCAGTTGAATTAATTAATTATATATGTAATGCGTACTTTTTTCTATACATATTCGCCAGTAGTCACAAGAAATAAAAAAATATATATATTTCAATTTCAATACCTCATGAAAAGCTTAAAGAAAAATAAGAAAAATCAAACTCTTGTGAAGATGGTCTGCAAGCTTCATTCTGCAGACAATCTTTTATCCTCTTGCTCCAATGATCATGCTTTTCTCCAGCTCTAAAGATGGGTTTTTATGTCCTTTGATATTTCTTATAAAGGAAAGAAATCTCACTAATATAAGGAAGTTTGAAGCTGTTCATGTCTGTAATATGGGCACTGAGCACTGCCCATGTCTAACCTTGCTGGCGTATATGGTTGTGCCCATGTCTCTTTCAACTGCTTACATGGCCCTGGCCATGTCTTGGCTGCTGGCTTTGCCCATGTCTTGGCTGTACTTCACATAGACAATCTCTTCATCAAAAAACTCAAGTTTTGCCTCTTCTTCTCAATTGCACCCAACTCAAATAAAAACCTATTGATTCACCTAGAATGTCAAAGATTAACAAAATAAATTAACATAAAATAAACTTAAATAAATTTAGATTAAAGTTACCACAAAATAAATTGACAACTACTGAAAAACTAAATAAAACATGCACTAAAATCCTATATTCTAACTATGAATGAGAAGCTAGCCGAGAAGAAACACAATTTTGTGCAGAAGTTAAACGTGATTGGGAAGCTTAATTGTAATATTCGGCTAAACTCCGGTGTCAGAATTCCAACTTTCCGATGGAATCTCTATTGCAATCCGGAATCTTAGAACCGAAAACTTTAGAAGGGTAAAATAGGTTTTTATTAAATAAATTTGAAGCATTTTAAAATGTGTTTAAAAAAAATTTAAAAAGTTTGAAAGTTTGGCCGGCAAACCTTCAAGTTCAACCGCGAATGTGGCTTCTCCTGCCTGAAAAGGAGAGAACTCATAACTCTTTCTTCATTTTCGGGCAGAGGCAAGTCCAAGCACCCTTTTTAATGATTTTGAGTTAGCCCTTCATTTTTCTCTTCAAGGAATTCACAATTCTTTCTCTCGGTTTTGAAAATCAATGTTTTGAGTTAAGAGTTTAAAGTCAAAGGTATTCAAACCTCTTTATGCTCTCTCAAAATCCTTCTTGCTGTTGTAGATTCATCTCAAGGAGGTAAGCAAACCCTTGTCTTTCTTCTATTACTTAGTTTTTAAAAGCACCATAAGTTATTTCAAGGGTTTGGCTATGCATGCAAGGTCTTTTAAATGTTTTGGATTTAAAGTTGAATATTGTGCTTTAATCAATATTTAATGAATGCATGTAGTTCATTTCCTTGTTTTTATTTTGTTTTGTGATCCTAATTATGTTTTTGAGTAGTTTTATAAGCCTACGTATTGGTTTTTTTTGGGTTTGGGTGCTGGATTGCAGAAGCAAATCAGATTTGGCATGAAGCCAAAACCCATATTCGGTCGCCAAATCTGCACATGAGGCAGTCATCTTTGGCCGCCAAAAGTGTTTTCAAAGGTTTGACCTTTGGATCTGTAAGGGGACTTTAGGCATGGTTTTAAATAACGGCCGTTATATTACATAAGGTCATTATGTAACAGGTTTTGGGGGCCGTTACCCGTTACCCCGTTATACAACAGCCCCTTTGATTTGCAGGCGTAATACCGTTACCAGTAATTAAAATTCTTTTATATCCTTCCTCTTCTACTCCCTATTCTCATTTTTCATTAGTTTCTACACTTTTCAACAGTTTCAAAGGCTATATTTTTTAAGTTTTCTCTTCTCTTTCTCTTTTAAATTTCAATCTTTCCTGCATATTTCTCATATAAGTTTAGATCCATCATAAACTACTCTATTTCCAAGCTTATTTCTTCTAAAAAGTTAATTAAATTTTATTTTATTTTAGTCTTTAGTTGTTGTTTTTTCCTTTTTTTTTTAATTTTTTGTAGATTAAAATATTAGCTTTAAGTTAAAATTATATTTTGAGTTATTAGTTTACTTGATCTATAAAGATTATGTTGATTTTTCTTATTAACTATGTAATGTTTAACTTAAGTTAAATAAGTTATATTTTAAATATTTATATTTATTATTCATTTGTATACATTGTTTTGAATTAAATCTAATCAATATCATTTCATTTATGAAATTTATAAATTTTTTAAAAAAATTTGCATAGCGCCGACCGTTACCATTACATTACAGGCCTGTTTCCATTACCCACGACCGTGACTGCGATTTAGAACCATGACTTCAGGTCACCGAACTTGCCGCCGAAAGTATTTTGTCTAACCGTTTTCAGCTCGTTTTCTACATGTTTTCTTATATGTTTTTAGGGGTTTCTTGGGATAGTTTCAAACGTTGTAAAAGTTATGTTTAGTCTCTCAATTAAGTCCATCTGTATAGAATCAGATTTAGGAGACAGTAGAGATCAACAGTGAGATAACTGCTTCAAAACTAGGCTTGCGTTAGTCAGAGGTGAGTAGAACTAAACTAAACTATTATTTTTAAAGAAATAAAACGTATTAAGCATGCTCATGCATTAAGAATGCCATGTGTATATGATTAGATTGTTTTGTATTAGAATTCACGAATATAATGCATTGCACAATTAATTGCTGTTATGGATGGATGTTGGATGACCCACTAGCCCTCGACTATGCTACGATATGTAATGACGGATATGAAAAAAACCAAGGTTGTCCATTCTACGCCCTTGGAAGGCATTATGTCAGAGAAAGACGAGCGTTGCTCATTCTACGCCCCTGGCGAAAGATCAGAGTTGTCCATTCTATGCCCCCGACACTATAGATATATTATGTTATATTTAAGAGGAAGTCCTAATGAGTACTCGTTGTGGGCCGGACACTATTGGAATTATGAAGGGTTACTAGTGGTGACAAGTCCATTTTGATGTAAATTATTTATGTTGCGACACGTTCATATGATCATATATTTTATTAAAATATTTTTATTTATGTTACTGCTCACTAAACTTTTGTAACTTATCCATTTTCCCTAACTCCAGGTTTACAGGATCAGAGTTAACTTGGGAAGCCATAGTATAGTTGTGGATATGAAATTCATTTTGTGGATTAGAATTATGCCTTGCCCGAGTCCTTTTTTTTATATAATCTCTTGTTTATGATCTTTTATGTAAAAATTTTAAAGTTTAAACTATGTTTAAACCAAACTGAGTCATATAATGTTAACCATACTAGAGCATTTGATGAAAATTCTAGTATAGGTTTTATGTTTTCAGTTATGACACATGTACAAGTTCAGTTTCGATTCATGAGACGAAAATGTTTTTACATGCTTTTATGATCATGTTTGGGATTATATCAGGTATAATAGAATGTATAGTAGGCTTGCTACGGGTTCCGGTGACCTTAAGTTGACCTGAATCCTAGTGCCTGTAACGGTTCGATTTCCGGGTCGTTACATTAGTCGCATGAACCTGATTGAGATGTGGGGATGTTGCCCAACGGGAAAGCACATGGTTTTGGTTTACGAGTACATGCAGCATAGACTCTCTAAAAAAATAATTGATTAGGAGTAGAGGTTTAATATTGCCTTGGTAGAGCCGAGGGCCTTTCCTTTTACATGAAGAGTGCTTGGGTTCCACACTGTGGTAAAGCCTCAAAACACACTCCTAGATTACCAGCCAAAGGAGTCAGATTTTGGCCTCTCTTATCCACTAAAAAGCGATATACCCAATGGAAGTACAAAGCTTTCAAGGATAAGAGAACGCAGAGGTTATATTGCTCCAGGTGGGTTTTCAATCTGTCCATCACCTCCAAAGCAGATATTTATAGCTATGGAATGGTATTCTTGGAGATAGTAACTGGAAAAAGCCGAACAGCAGACATACAAGTTAGAACACAGATAACATAGGTGAAAGAACAGATGAAGGGAGCTACCGCCATGGATTTGAGGATGGAAAAGATTGTAACCCAATGTAGAAGGAAAATTATGAAAAGAACCCAGAAAGTGGGTACATGAAGAAAAAGATGCAATTACCCACCCTGAGACAAGTTAAGCTACTTCTGAAAGATGAAATTTAAGGATAAGAATATGTTTAATCCACCATTTAATAATGATGGATGTTGAGATTATCAATGCTGTAGAATAATCCAATCCACTATCCTATGCCTATCTCGTCATATTGCATGCATTACTAATGAAATCCTTGTTTTTTTATAAATAATAACTACAAGATGCATACTTGACCATTGAACTATTAGTTTAATGGTGAAGTTATACCTGGTCAACTGCGCTGATTTGTGCCCCCTCATCCTGAGCATATAGCAGGTGGACACCACACGCACCTATAACACGCAAGGTATACGAGTGCCCATATTCTTTCCTTGAATAGAAAGTAAATGTAGCTTCACTATAATAACATGATTTCTCTGGCCCGTTTTCCTCAATTGCTCTCAGATATAAGCTGAAATCATATCCCACGAAGACATGATTGGATCTAACAAAACAGGGTCCAAGTTCATCCGACGTGTTAGCCAAACCTCGCAAAGTGCAACTCACAACATGGTGATCGCCATGATTGGTTGTCAAATTGCATTTACATACAACATAAATGTCACTGACATCTGCAGAGCCTGTACATTCTACAACAGCACACACAGCAAAACCCAAGAACTTGGGATTACGCCAATTAGACGGTAGCTTGATAGTGATATGAGAACCTTTTTTCCGACAGCCAAACCAGTTTGGGATTTCATTTGCAGGGTAAGTAAAACAAATTGATGGCAATGAATGAAGGCCCTGCATCAAGTATATGTATATAGTGGTCATTACTAAGAGTAATAACTAATAACATCTATGAGCAATTTTGGTTTAGCTGTTCAGAGTAGCTGTTAGCAGTTTATCCTAAACAATCCAAAAAACAAGTGTTTCTTTTCTTACTTTAAAATTGCAGCAGTTAGCTGTTGGGAAACTTATCTGCTAAATCCCAAAGCTCTGAATTGAAGCTTTTAAAATGCGAAATGCATTTAAGAAGCTACAATTCAGTCAAGAATTATCATCTATTCAAAAGTTTCTCAAACAAAAGTTATTAGATATGTGAGAGAGAGACCTGATAATAATCTCTTACAGCTGCAGCTGCTGTGTGCTGAATCCTCCATTGTGAATCGTCCTCAATGATGTGCAGTGAATTCTGATTCAATCTTGGACAGTTAATATAGCAATACCTCTGATTATTTGGACATTTTGGTAACATTTTCTCCTTAAATAAAGTCACTGAAGATGATATTGTTTCAAGTGAAATGCAACCCTTGGCATTTAAGAGCCTAAGATTTGGTGGAAGTTCTGGTAAAGATGTAAGTCTTTCACAACTACTAATGTCTAGCTTTTGTAATTGAGAAAGTTTTCTGATACTGACAGGTATGCTTTCCAGCTTTAAGCAACCGGAAATCAAAAGGCTCGTTAGATATTTCATTGAACAGATATTGCTTGGAAGTCCCTTGAGAAGTTTGCAGTTACGCATACTCCAGAAGTAAAGTTCAGAGAGATGCTCAATAGATGCAGGCAATTCTTCTATGGCAGTTCCATCCAGACTTAACTCTTCTACACATCTCGAGATTTCTGGTAAGTTCTTTAATTTTGAGCATCCAGAGAGATTGAGCCTGTGAAGTGATTGCAGATAAATGCAGCTAGGAATACTAGTTAGCTCTCTGCAATTTTTCAGATTCAGGACAGTAAGCTTCTTGAAACATTTAATGGATGATGGCACCTGAAGCAAACTTATGCAGCCTTCAAGATTGATACATTCAAGATTTAGGGCCTGTGATAGGTCTGGTAATCTGATAAAGTTTCGTGAGTGACTGAGGTCAATTGAGTTCAACTTCTCAAGATTCTGCAACAAGTAGACCAACTTAAAAAATAAGAATATCCATGAATTTATGTGTTACAGATAATTATATGGACCAAATATATTTGGAACCTTTGTACTATTCATGAAATACCTGGTTTCCCTCCCAAAGCGATTCAACTTGGCTATAAGGCATTTTAAGTTCAACAAGTTCCTCAGCACAGAAATTCAGTGGCAAGGACCTTAAGGGGCATGCATCCCACTGGAGATAGCTTAACTTATCTGGCAAAAATTCAGGACTTTGTCGAAGGTACACTCGGCTATTCAACCAATAAAAAGTGGAAGAATCATAAAATTTGAGCAATCTCAAGTTGTCCATCCTTGAAAAGGCTTTAGGATTTAACAATATGTCTCCCATTTTAGACATGTCAAAGAATATACCTTCAATTGTTTCAGTTCCCTAATAGACAAATGCAATTAAAACATAAACAAGAAGGAAACAGAAGTATAAAATATCTTGACGAAAATTAACTTGGGAATTCACAGCTTTTTACTCATAAAAAAGAAATTTTAATGCTTTTCAATCTTACTGTATTTTTCTTCAATATGTGAAAAACATCTTCAGCAGTCCACAACCGGCTGCGTTTCCCAGGCTCTTTAATGGATTCTTGTCGAACAATTTCCCAACCCATTCGCTGTAATAGGTTATGCATCTCCAACTTATTGTTGGAAATAGTTACAAGAGACTTATCAATAAGAACACTTGTCACAATGTCAAAAGAAAAGCCACAGCCATTTAGTATTCTTTCTGCAAAATCCTTATCCTCCCCCTTGAAGAAACACGCAATATCAAGAAATACGTCTTTCTCTTCGAGATCCAATCCATCATAACTTATTCTTAATATATTCTGAATTTCTAGGTTGAGATTTCTTTCTAGCTTATGCAATGCACTTTTCCATTCTTGAGTACCCCGACGGTGTAGAAAAGAACCCAGAACTTTCAGAGCGAGTGGATTACCATTAGCATAACTTATTATTGTTTCTGATAGCTTTAGTTGGTCTTGTCTCAGTTGGTCTTGTCTAAACGCATTCAAATTAAACAGCTGAAGTGCTTCATGGTAATCTAATCCTTCAACTTCATAGACTTCATTAACTACACTCTTAAGAACATCCTTGTCTCTAGTTGTTATAATGATTTTACTTCCTGGTCCATACCATTCACGCTCTCCTGCTAAAAATTCTATTTGTCTGAAATTATCCACATCATCAAGAACAACAAGCACCTTCATTCGTTGAAGTCTTCTCCTAATAAAACTTGTTCCGATATCATATGCATCTATGTCGAGATTTTCTTCTCCTAATACTTTCAAGAAAAGTTGCCTTTGTAGCTGATATAGTCCATACTTTCCTGATTGCTCCCTAACATTAGCCAGAAAGTAGTAACCATCAAACTGTCTAGAGATCTTATCAAACACAGCTCCAGCGATGGTTGTTTTACCAATACCTCCCATTCCCCAAATTCCCAAAATACAAATATCCATAGATCCAATGCCTAACAATGATTCAATTCTCTGAATGCGTGAATAAATTCCAACCAAACCCCTAAAATCACAAGATGACTTATAATTCAATTTCTTCAAAATATCCAGAACAATTTCCTCAATGAGTTTGGATTCAGGCCTAGCAAAAATATAAAAGAAACAGTTCTGAGTTCATATGAAATTAATCAACTTATTTATGCGTATAATCTACTTAATTTTCAAAAACTTTACTTCCATTTAATGTTTCCATAAACTCACCTAGAATTTATTAGTCTATTCACATAAAATAAACTCCAGGTGATTGATGTTGCACATCGAAGATACAACATATCTATAAGATGCTTAAGACAGAAATGTGGAAGACAGCTGAATATCTGATTTTACCATTATCAATAAGATTAAGAATGAGCATATCCACCAGAGGATGCACGTTGAACAGATTGAGGATAAAATGAGACAGGATCAATTAGTTTCACCATGTCCAACTTAGGCAGTATGAATGGTGATGGAATGAGTGATGAGGAAAAGGGGGAGAACTTGAAAAAAAAAAATGTTTACATTTTCTGAATATTGATACAAAATTAATACAAGTAGAGCTGATTCATTGAGCTAATCCCACTAACATAATGAAGCCATATAAACAATTATTTCATAAATCAATGAGTAGACTCGGTCATAAATCCATCTAATCATGCCCACCAAATACTTGAAATCCTTATTTTATATAATCTTTAAATCTAAATAAAGTTATCAATGAATAAATGAAATCCTTATTCATCATCTAATCCCTTCAACAAGGAAATCTTGTCTGAATCATCTAACAAATAAGACTACTAATCCACTAATTACAGTTCAATCAAAATAAATTTAAATACACACAGAGAGAGAGAGAAAGAGGAGAAATTAAAGAGAAAATCAAAGGAACCTTATGACAAGCGAGTCCCACCCAGATAAGCTAGCAGCTTCATTCAACGCAGCTCTCCATTTTTGCACCTTATGTATGCTTTCCTTGAAACCTTCCTCAAGCTTGACAAAAGCATCCCCAAAAGCCCCTTTTTGCTCAGCCACATCCATGGGATTAACCCGGTAGAAAACGGGTAATACCACTTGATCAGCCACCTTCCTGCATTCAAGAATCTTTACCAGTTCATCCAAACACCACGGAGAATCTGCATAATTTTCCGAGAAAATGATAACTGAAACCATTGATTCTTCAATGAATTTCAAGAGGGTTGGTGAGATTTCCTCTCCTCTGTGAAGTTCATTATCTATGAAGGTTTTAATTTGTTTCCGACACAGGGCAGAGTACAGATGGCTCGTAAAATTATCACGGGTGTCTTCGCCTCTGAAACTAAGGAAAACTTCATACTTGGATTGAGGAGTGGAAGAACCAGAGGAAGAAGCCATAGGAACTGAGTTGATGAAAGCAAGTTACTACTGATGCATATAAGCAGTTCTTCGCCGAGAAAATCAAAGCTTCTGCTGACATTGTCATCGTTGCTGTGTTTCTTGTAATAGACGTTTTCTATTTAATTATTAATAAACTCTGGCTTTTTTGGTGAAAATGTGATTTAATAATAATTTTTAAAAATTGGATTTTAATTTTTAAAGCACCTATATTGGCTTGGTCCATCGCGGAAGATCGGATGCAGTGGGACGATTATCAACTTGAGAGGAAGAACAACAATGTGATGCAGCCCAATCATGCAAGACCAACTTGGAGCCATTAACCACTTGATGTATCGACACCGTTGCATTATCCCAAAGAATATTATTACGTTTATTTCATAGATTCCATAGGACAGCACTTCGAAGACATGCAACATCTGTAGGTTGAGAGACAACCATCCTAAATCCTGAAGACCAATCAACCTCTAACAATGTTCGGCAAAAGGTCAATGGATAAATAGATGAGCAACAGATTTTGAACCACGATAACAAAAAAGATAATGAAGCTCAATAGGTACTCCTTGAACATGCAAATTGTCTTTAGTAGTAGGAAGAAAGTTATGTAATGTACACTACATAAAATTCTTTATTTTTAAAGATATTTATATTACTCAAAATTTACTTTAATCACCCGGTTAAGATAATAACCTAAAAGAGCGGGTCAAAGATAATGTGATATTATAATCTGACTTCTCAATGTATTCTTTCAAATTTTTTTGATAAATTAATATTTATAAAAAAAATTTCACATCCCCAAATAGAATTAAACCGCATAATAAGTAGTTCCATTAACATGTATCATTGAAAAATAAATCTCGAACTAGTAAATTCTCAAATCTTGGCACCGCTAGCGATGAAACATGAACATCTTCACTATGTAGCTAAGAATCATATCAAACATTAATATTGAAATCATTTCCAATTCGTCAACGTAAGCCGGCACAGATAATAAGTTGAGCAAATAACAAACTTTTTTAAATGAAACTACCATATGCCCCAAATAGGCATTAATAAAATCTCTCGAAAGATAATATTTTATTTTGAAAATTCGAAACATCAGAGGGTGTTGATCAACTATTAACCTCCAATCTTGCTTAAAGCATAGCTAAATTAAAAAAAGACAAATCCCAAAAACCTATTACTCTAGAATGCTTCGAACCACACATATGATCCCATAAATACTAATGCAATCTTCGTTTTCCATTTTTTCTTAGAGCCTCACCATAATGAAATCATCATTTGTTGCAGCTCCTCATAAATAGAAACTAGAATTTGAAACACTCATATAATAAGATAGAATTGACTGAGCTACTAATTTCAATAACACCTCCTTACCTGCCCGAATACGAAAATTTTTTTACTAACCATTTAATCATTCACTAAGATTATCTTTTAAAAAGAGAAAATTTATCTCCTATTGCGCCAACAAGAGATGAAAGTCCCAAATAAGAGTTATGATTTAAAGGAGTGAAAACTTGTAATTCACTACTAATCAAATTCTAAATATCAATTGGAACATTGAAACTCAAAAAATACTCAATTTATGAAAATTCATTTGATCTAAAGTGTGCTCAAACTGTTGCAAAATATGTTTAATGGAATAACGTTCCCTTTTTAAAGCTCAGAAAAAGAGAAAACAATCATATACGAACAATAAGTGAAAAATATTTAGGCCATCTCCAACGCTAAACACCATTTTTTGTACTATTTTGATGCAAAATATCAAAATAACGCAATATTATCTCCAACCTTCTGCACCATTTTTAACACCAAAAAGAATATTCTGTTTATATTCCTCTCTCTTTAATATTATATTATTTATTTTACTTAAACTTTATTTATACATTTTACTCAAAAAATTCATATAACTTTATATATTCACCTTAAAAGTTATATATTTTACAATTTCATCCAATATTCAAATATTCAATTATATTATAAATAAATAAAAATAATTAATTATAAAAATGCATTAATTAAATATTAATGATAAAAAATATTACTTAAACATTAATTATAAACATATTAATTTAAATTAAATACTATTTATAATTATAAATAAATTAATTTATTATAAATATTATTTATAATTAAAAATATATTAATTTAAATTAAATTTTAATAATTATAAAAATATAAAATAAATTTAAAATATAATAAATTATGAGAATGAAAAAAATTAGAGAAAATATATATAAGTTTTGGATTATATATAAATTTTAAAAAAATTAAAAATAAAATAAAATGGTTGTAACGCAGGGATTTTGGTGCTGCGTTGGAGGGCCATCTCCGGCGCTAAATTGAAAATTGGCATAGTGTTGGAGATGGCATTAGAACAGTCTGAATACTCCTACAACCATGGACGACCATCCATTAACCTTGCAAATCCCATCTTTAACATCACCGCTCAGAGAAAATGCCAATCAATACTGTCATAGGCTTTAGAGATCAATTTTCAAAGAAACTTCACTCTTTTTACCACAGGTCTTCCTTTTCATATAATGTATAATCTCGATGCAACCATTACATCATCAGTGATCAATCTATTAGGAACCAAAGCATATTGATTGTAAGAAATAAGTCAGGGTAATAGGCACTTCAACTGATTTGTAAGAACTTTTGAAACAATTTTGTCTCATTTGAAGAAAGGGTAGTAAAATGATTAAGCCGTAGCCTTCAACCTACTAGCTTTAAAAAAATATAAGCCCATAAGCTTAGAGTTAGCCTAAGATCTAACTGAAAAGCCCACTTAGCAGACAACCCAACCCATAAAAACTACTCCTCATATTGCCTTAGCCCAATTCGATCTAGGAGAGAAAAGGGTTTGTAACTTCCTTTTTGAGAGAGAGTTGTCACTAGAGGAGTCAAAGTCACTACAAGCAAAATCCAGGAAACCTTGCCAAATAAAAGTCCAAGTACAGAAAGGTTCTTCAAGGAGGAAGAACCGAGAACGACATGGTAGAGTTCCAGCAATCACAATCCCTTGTAGCCTTTGAGACGGAGACACTGGTAATTAGACATGACACCATCAACATTTCTGAGATGGCCAACCTTCAACTTTCAAAGATGTAACCAGGCATGTACGTACGCATCCTAAGGTCGGCCATGGCAATCTATAAGAAAAACACATGCATGCAAGAAATGAAAAACCGTACAACCAAGTAAATTCAAGAATGCTCTCATTTTTTCAGTGCAAATTTGCTAAAAGAATCGAAAGAAAAATAAAAACAAAACAAAAAAAAATTATCTACATCTCTCCCAACGGTAAAAATGAAGGAGCAATAAAATCAACTGTAAAGAAGGGGAAGAAAAATAAAATCAAAGGAGAGAATCCCTCTAAAAAGAAACTTAATAGAGAAAATAATTTTCTCATCCGAATTGAGGAAATCTTAAATTATACAACACGTAGAAACAATTTCTCTAATAGATATAAAACCTTATTGAGATTTATTTAATATACCCTATTATTATAAAAAATTATAATATTAATAAAAAAAATATATTATAATTTTTTGTGGTTATACATCAAAATTATGGAAGGATAGGGACAATAACATAAAATCTATAAAATTTATGAAATATTATTAAATTTCACCTACAAAATGTTTAAATTAAACTTTTTTAAGCACAAATGTATTAATTTTATTTCATTATTTATGTAAATAATTGAAGTTTTTGTGAAGTTTACAAGTTTTTAATAATATTATAAAACATTTTTATATCTTTGATAAGGGCACGTGTTTTTAATTTAATATTTTAATATTATTTATATACTAAAAAAATCATAAAAAAATTATAAAATTAAAGATTAGAGATATTTATGGTTTATCTTGTTATTGAATTTCTTGATCCTAGACTTAAAATAGGTGAAATTTATGAATTTTTTTAAATTTATTACTATGATGCTCTTAATATTAATTTGATGCACTCAACATAGTAACTTAAGACAAAATGTGTCATATGTATGAGTCATATAAGAGCCGAAACATCTATTATTACGAGTAGAGAATCTTTGATGAAAGAAATTATAACTAATCAACAACAGATCTGTTGTTGATGTAAGAAGAGGTTCATAATATTTATTACAGATAAAAAAAAAATTAAAATGCGCATTGAAAAATAATTAAAATTGATTTTCATTTATGTATTAATTTTGAATTTGGTAACAAAAGTTATTCTATTTGTTGAATGGTGGTAATAATATGGATTTATATTTTCTAATTTTATCAAATGTTGTAAAAAATTTTAAAGAATTTCAACATCAACATTTCTGTAATAAATGAAAAGACATTCGCATTTTTTAGGCAAAAATGTCATTTAAATGATTAAATTAGAGCTGAAATTTATGATTAAAAAAATAAAAATTTAAACACAAAATAATTTTATAAGTCAAAGCACCGATATTTTACATTTTATATCATATAAATAGGTACCTTTTCTTCCATTTATTTCTTTTTATTCAATTATGAATTCAATTTTATCTTACTCCAAAAATTTTTCTAAGTTAAAATCGAACTAAAACATAATTAAACTGTTTAGAATTTGAGTTTTAATCGAAATTGCAATAGTTAATAATTATAACCACAATCACTTTAAAATTAATCAAAATTAAATTAAAATTATTTTAAACCGAATTCCGATCATCAAAACAAATCCAACCATTAATTTGAAACCTGTCCGAATCGATTTCAAAATAAAATAACTAAATAGTTAATTCCACTAAATTTTTAAAAAACTTTATATATTTTTTATTATTTCTGTTGATATATTTTACACAATTAAATACCGTTTTTCAAAAATTTAATAATAATTTTTAAAAATACTATATCTAAATGCATTCAATTATTTTTACTAATTGTAATATTATTACTATATATTAAAAGAAGTATACCTTTTATTGCGGTCAAGAATAGTGAAAAGTCCATTTTACCCTTATTTTTAATGTTTCATTTTTTCACATGTCAACTAAGATAAATTGATAAAATTAACGATTTTATTTGGAACTACATAATTTCAATTTTAATATTGATTTCCATTCCACCGTCAATTTCTGTTTAATTGACATTTTATAATTTTTTTGTATGGAATGGAAGTTAATTTTAATATTTAAAATAAATAATTTATTTTAAATCAATAATTCTTTTGGTAAGAGATACAAGGTCACTCCTGAACCTGGTAACTAGAGAGGGAAACTGGACTACACAAAGTTCTAACATTTCAAAAAAACAAAACCTGCAGTTGGTATAAGAAAGCAGAGAGCATTTAGAATGAAAATTTACAAACAAATGTATCATAATCAATACAACTACAAACACCAACTTATCAAACTTTATACACTGATATTTTGTCCCAGAAGAAAGTTTTTCTACCTTTTCTTATTTTTCTTTTTGGTCTTTGGTATTAAAAAAAAAAATTGAGGAAAAACTCAATTCTAACCTGCCTCAAGCATTTATCTCTGGGATAGATCAAAACTATAAATCACCAATTTGGCTCATAAGGCTGTAAGTTGTAGTTAAGCAATTGCACCTTCCACCCCTCATCAAACCCACCTAAGAGCATAAACAGAAGATTTAAATGCACAATTTCACACAAATAAACCTGCATCTCAATTTTATCAAAAAGCAAATAAAAAGAGCACAATAGGCTAAGTCTGGAGAACACATTAGTTCATCCCTCATTTATTCTGACTTTGTAAAACATCTGTATTTCCAAATTACTAAAACAAGAATAAATAAATAACAGAAGGTAACATGCAAACATGGCCATTCCCAATATGGCAATTTTCAAAGTAAAAATAGGCTCCTCTCAAACCCTCATCTAGTCATTCCCAATATGAGCATCACCTAAATCCTAATAATTAGGTCAAGTCACAGCCACAAACTTCACCAGCTATGTTACTTAGAGCTAATACAAAATCAAGACTTAGCCGCTTCGGTCCTCACTTGAGGCACTTCCAGCCAATTGAATGCAGACAAGATTTAGATGAAGCCCTTTACTAGCAAAAAAGGGTATGCACTTAGATTACAAAAGGAAACTTCATTTCAAGCATCTCCCTCTATAAGCCATAAGTAGCACATTAAGCCCCGTTTGGGAGGGCTTTTAAAAGGTTAAAAGTGACTTTTTAGACTAATAACCACTTTTAGAGTGTTTGGATAAAATTTCAAAAACTCCTAATAATTAGAAACTCTTTTGGAAAAAGCCACCTCAACTTAGCTTCCTATAAAAGCTCTTTTAAACAAAACACAGGAAACTACACCCTTTTAATGGAACTTTTAGAATTCCAAGTTTATCCAAATAGTTGTACATTAAAATTAAAAAATTTCATCTATATCCTAAATAAGATATAACAATCTTTCATATTCTCTTACATCTATCATTGTTTTTCTTATCGTAGACAAGTTTTATATAATTTATAAATTATAACTATTTTATTTTTATTTAAAAAGCTTCATTTTATGATATTAATATTATATTTAAAGATACCATGATCTTATTAAATTAAAGCATAGCATAATTTTAATATTGTTGGATTTATTATATTTATTTGTGATGTTTAATTTTTAATTTACTGTATTTTTTTTATTAGAAACATCATTAAAATAAATTAGGAAATATTTTATTAAGTAATGAGATATTTTAATTTATTTTAAAATCTAAAATAATGTAATAGTCATTATTCATATTATATTAGTTTTGGGTATATTCAATTCAAAGGTCATAAAAGCTCTTTTATATTATACTTCCCAAACATGAATTGAAAGTTTTACTTCTCTTCTTCTACTGCTTAAAAGCTAAAGTAAAAGCTATGCCAAATAAGCCCTAAGATCAAACAGATATAACTGGCTAGGCTCCTGCTCATGCATCAACCCATTAGATATAAAGGGTATAAACTGTTGGCTGGCAAATGCACAACTCTAAATCCAACGATGAGGAATGTCAATTCTAAACAATTTAGATTAGTTACTGATACATAAAATGATCACATGCTAAGATAGGAGGCAACCAGTAGGCGCTTTTGCGGTAGCCAGTGCCAACTAAGGCGCTATGCAGAAGAAAGAATAACAGGAATCCGATCATTTTAATTGCTTTTCTACAATAGTAGTACCTCATTAGTCATTACAAATTTTCATGGATATATGCGGTAATCATCAAGTGCAAATGGAGAAATAAATTAACCAATCAGATAGCATGTTTAGGTCTTTAATGAAAACAGAGTAAATAAAAAAATATAAATGAAAAATATAAAATTAGAAAAAAAAAATAGAGATTAATAAATAATTCAAAGGGCCACATTTACGTTTATGTGAATATTAATTACCCTACTTGTGTAATATATGATTAAACTGCTTAAAGAAAACTCACCATTAAGTTCACTTCTCATTTCCTGGTTTTATCAAGAACCTCAATATATCTCTTTGGAACCCCATATTGTTCAACCAGATGCCGTGCTACATCATCAATCACACCACCTTGAATGAGAACCTCCTGCCCCTTCTTGCCTAAGAGTACAACAGGAAAAGAAAACTTCAGTAGGCAAATTAATGCAGGTAGTCTGCATTTGACAGATGAAAGACTTGAAAAATCTATGATAATGGCAACATCTTTTGACATTATAATCTGATCCTGCTCCATTACAATGTTACACATAAAGCAGGCTATTTCAGGCATTTTAGCAAACAGGTCTATTCTCATATCCATATTAATAGGTCAACACAGTAAAGGTAAGCAAAATGCCAAACTTTTTATTAAGATGAGATTTCAACATAAAATTAAATTAAGCTCTCATCCTACCACCACCAGGGTCTGCCTGATATCAGCTCATAACTGCAGCTGATCCAAAACAACCCTCTTTAGAGAAAACAGTACTTCGGATGATCTTAAACGGCAGTTTGGACAAGTTTTGCTATTTTGATATTCTTATGACAAACATGTCAAATTTAATTTTAAATCAATTTTTAATATTCTCTAACTAATATAATAAAGAACTGTTTTTTTAACAGCAGCTTCAACAGAAAACAAACCCTGCCACCATGCCCCAATTTTTGGGAGATAAGTACTTCACCAGTGCAGCCATTGCTATTACCACTTCTACCAATATGCTTGATCACCACTAATCTCGCTAAAATTATAACCAACTTCAAGTGATAACTACCACTAACAGCATGGCTGTTGAAGATATAATACCATTGCTACCAATCAAAACAAGCTCCCAAACAAAAGCCCTTCAACCCATATATTGCATAGAGAAAGGAACACAGCCGCCTTCTTACCAATTCAGAAATGAAAAACGCCATCTTTCTGAACCAAAAGGTGCTAAATTTGACACCCAAAGGACAAGGGTACTCAAATAAGCTGATGGTTTTTTACTTTTAATAAACAAGAAAGTAGATTTAGAGAAAGAGGATACAAAAGGACACTACACCCCGAAGAAAAATTCAAAGTCAAAACAAAAGCCCTACTGACACCAAAAATACATAAATAAATAAGATATTCCACTTGAAAGACAATTAAGCAAAGAAGAATAATACTTTATCTTGGAATAAATTATATGATAGGAGAAAATGCCACTCCATGGACATGGCCCATGGCAATAATTACAATAGAATACCAATTCCAGGCAGCAAATGGAGTATTTGTGCCAATAGGAGGGATGTTGAAGTAAATAATGCAATATATAAGCATGCTAGTGAGGGTGCATCATTTATTTCAAGAAAACAAACTAATTCATTAATACATAAGATGATTTGAAAAAAGTTGAAGACGAAGATGAAAATGCAAAAGCACCATGCATTTAAGCATCCCATAAGCACAAGTGCCTTTGAGCCATTTTTAACTTCACTACATTGAAAACGAAAGGACTGGATCGTGCAGCAGCAGCTCAAATATTTATTAGACAACCACCGTCAACAAATCAACAAGACCCATGCATAACACCATACCTGGTAGCTCTTGCACGGATGTACTGCAGGCAAATTTTTTCTGCAGCTCTGATGCCAATGCTTCAGCATCCATCAAAAATGTTTCTACACCTGAGACTTTTGTCACCTTCTTGTTACCCTGTCGCCTTTCTGTTACAATTTGAATGGTCTTCAGTGAACCTTTACGAACAACTGATTCACTTCCCCTGGACACAACATAATGGGCTTGCATCCGGCTTACAAATGTCAATCCCAGATCTTTCTTGTGAATCTCTGTAGGGTACGTCGATCCTTTCTTAACTGTTCCCTTGAACAAAGCATCACATAGTGGTGGATCTAGAACTACAAAGGCCTTATTGGTTGGCTTAACTAGATTTTCTTTCTCAATATACTTGAAGACAATATCAGAAGCTTCTGAAGCACTATAAAGTTTCCCAGTATCTGCACCAACAGAAGCAAAAATGGGATTGACATGAACACTTGGTTTGTATATTTCTACCACTTCAAGCATTTTCTTTTGACGACTTTCATTAGTAGCTTGGTCAACAGCCTGATCAACCTTTTGTTCCTGCCTCTTCTCTGGCTTGAAGGACAAGAAATCTGGGTGACTGCGATTAACAGAAACTAGGACAGTCTCCTTTTTAAATTTGTCTTCCTTTACTGCGATCTGGGTGAAAAGATCATTTTAAACTTACTGCCAAAAATATATCAATTTTGCACGAATAAAATTAAAAAATAAACAAATAAACAATAATAATAATAACCTGAACATAGAACTTGCAACAAGAAAATCAAATTTTTGCTTGTCTGTAGATTGAGCCTTGGTTACATATTTGCCTTTTCAAATTTTATAGATTTATATTACCTTAAGTTGTGAAAAGTGAAAAAGATAAAAATAAAAATAATAAAATAAGGGGAGAAAGAACAAAAGGTAGAAGAACACCATCAAGAACATGATGTAGCCCTCTAAGGATTTAACTTGGCCAACAATAGTAAACATGATAAAATACAAATAGTTGCTTAGTTCCCACTTCCCATTCTTTAGTAACTATAGCCCTACCATATTGTACACCACATGTAGCAAAGCTTCCACACGCACCCGCCGGTTTCAATTCATTATCTTCCCCCTAGCCGTAACTTCGTCCCATAATTTTTATCCACCTTTCCATTTTAAGCTATCCCAAAATATTGTCCACTTTCTATTTTTACATTATGATTAGCATATAAATTGACTATTATAAACCTATTTAATTTTATCTTATTTTCAATACAATCCTTCATTAAATGTTCATTTTTCCAAATGCGAATTCAACCATCTCTTAGCATTTAATTCAAATCATACATTATCAATAATGATTTTATTGTTTCATTGAAACTTAATGTCCTCATTTTATATTAAAGATGGGCATAATTGAAAAATTAATAAAAGAAAATGCCTTTTAACCAAAATAACAATCATTTCTCAAACTATATAAAAAAGCAAAGTGGACAAAAATTATGAATGGAGGGAATACTATTTACGTCATCACATTTTGCATTACGATCTTTTGGCAAGTTGCCCATCTTACCTTTAATATTCTCACAAAAATCATGTATTTATTTATCGCCATATTGCTATTTGCTCAAATCGAAGAGACAGTTACAAGAATTTGCATATAACAAGGATAGATACATGGTTTTAAATAATGGCCATTACATAATGGCCACTATTTCTAGGTTTTCCAAGAAGCCGCGACCGTTAAGGTCGTTATTTCACGGTGATAAATTGTGTCAATCACGGCCATTTCGACCATTATATAACGATCACAGCCGTTATTGGCTGCGACTTAACGGCTATAAAGGCTATTACCTTCATTTAATGGGTAGAAAACTTAAGAATTCTGCAGGAGACTGCTTGCAATGTAGTATATGGATTTAGAAGGTAGAAGACACTTTTTTCTTCACATTTTGAAGCCTTCCACTTTCCTCCCAAGCCAAAATTTACCCTTTTTTATTTCTATCAATTTCTCTAAATTTTCTCTCAGCTTTAAGACTCTTCAAGTGCTATTAATCAACTTCTCTACAAATTCTTGTGTTGAAAAGCTCAAATTATCCAAGATACTAAGTGGTTTTCAAGTGTTATCGAGCAAAAAGTTAGTTCTTGTTATTTAAAAAAAATTAAAAGTTAGAATGTTATATTCGAAATGTACAAGTTTAGAATTATAACCTAATATCATAACGAGTTTTATACTCGTGTAAGTTATAACAAATGATAACTAAGTATTAAATATAAAACATAAACATAGAATGTACAAGATTAAAAATTTACGAAAAATAAGTAGTAAGTATAAAAAAGAACGTGATCTTAAATTAAAATGTAATTTTTTCAAATAATATAAATTATTTTACATAATGTAAATGCTAAAGAAAAGCCCATTCTAATGGTAATTGAGGTAAATCATGTGAACCTAGACAAACAAGCAAGCCTCTAACGGGACCATGATTTTAAATCATGGCAGCGAATAACAAAAACAGGCCCGTAGAGGCGATAACATAATGGTAAAGGTCAAACGCTATGCAAATTTTTCAAAAAAAATTGCAGAGTTCATAAATAAAATGATATTAATTCAGAATAATGTATACAAATGCATAATAAACTTATATACATAAAATATAGATTATTTATCTTAAGTTAAACATCATATGGTTTAAAATAAGAAAAACCAACATAATCTTTATAGATCGAGTAAACTAATAGGTCAAAATACAATTTTAACTCAAAATTAACACTTTAATCCACAAAAAAAAATTTAAAAATGTAAAATATAACAACTAAAAACTAAAATAGATAAAATTTAACTAACTTTTTAGAAGAAATAAGCTTGGAAACATAGTTTATGATGGAACTAAACTTATACGAGAAATATGCAGGGAAGATCGAAATTTAAAAGAGAAAAGGAAGAGAAAACTTAAAAAATATAGCCTTTGAAGCTGTTGAAAAGTGTAGAAACTAATGAAAATGAGAATAGAAAGCATAAGAGGAAATATATAAAAGAATTTTAATTATGGTAACAGTAATGACCTTTACCATTACGTAACGGCCATTACGCTTGCAAATCAGGGAAGTCATTGTATAACGAGATAACGGGTAACAGCCCGCAAAACCCATTACATAACGGCTTCTAAGTTATGTAACAACCGTTATTTAAAACCATGAGTTGGACACTAAATGCACTTCCTATCATAAATCCTCCCAACAAAACATAAGTCCAGAAAATTGCCCTAAAAACTGTAGGTGCATTGGAATGTGAATGGCAGATGTGCTATTTCCCACTTCACCTAGTATTCTACTTATGAGTAAATTTATGTAGCTTATATTAGAAAACTCACATGATATGCTACTTTGTTTCCAGCAATTTCCAAACAAACTAAAAGTCTATTCCAAAGAGAAGTTAATAGAACTGTTACACCATTTTTTCATTCGCCATCCTACTCATTTTCATATGCACCTTTCAACCTAAGTAAAACAATGACAACCACGTAACTACTAAGAGAAGATGCTTCAACCCATTCAAAATAAAAGAGCAAACAATTCTTCAACATTTCTTTATATTAACCAAAAACTTTTGAGAAGCTTAAATTATGAGCAAATAGCAATTACCATTATTACTTTCACAAGCTTGCAAATGATGCCTTACCTAAATGGTAAGAGTAACACCCTGGTGGGAAAGTGATCAATTTTTTTATCAAAATGATAAAGTTCATACGCTCACATGATAAACTAATTATACATGCATACTCTTCAATCAAGAAGACAACATATTGACAAACTTTCTACAGGAGAAAAAAAAAAGCCTCACTTCAATATTACCTCATCGAGAAAAAAATGTCTGCTTCTGTTATTGAACTGTGGAATTAGGCCCACAAGTTCACTAAGTTCTCAACTTCTAAATAATTAAGCAATTACTTATAGAATATTAGTATCTTAGAGCAGCAGAGGGAGACAGAGCATGGAATACGCACCAATCCTGCAGATGATTTGGATTGTAGCCACTTAGATAATTTCTTGTGGGATGACTTCTTGATATCTAGCATCATACCAGATGGCCTACAAGGTAAAACATGGTTGGACCTGCACCAACAATATACAAGCGGCAATTTTTATTTTTGAAAATCTGAACAAATTATGACAAATAATTTTCCATCCAAAAGGTTAGCAACTTAAGTTCAAGACCTGAAATACATGTGACATATATTGTAATTTTCAGCTACTATAATATCAAGCTTAGCTGATGCATGTAAGTGTTACATACTATAGAAGGAGAAAGAGAAGAGTCAGTGACAGTTATGGGAAGTTAGGTTAGTTTTGGAGGGAAAAGGTGAATGTAACAGAATTGGTTTCAAGAAGTTACTATTCTCAGTTCTCTTTTCACCTTTCTCTCCATTCTCTTCTCAACTAATTCTACTTCCTTCTTCTGTTCTCATCTAAATTCTCTCTGTGATCTCCATTGGAGAAAACCGATCTGGTTCTTATAGAAAGCTCATGTTAATAAATGCACTACATGATGTGAAACACCGCTGAAAGTATCCTCATTTATGGATGAAATGAAGGGGTGTGAAGAATATACTATCCTGGAATTGCAAAGCAAGTCTTATCTGCGGTCAAGCCATCTAGTTTAATCGAAGAGAATGTTCTGCATTTAAGTTCAACAAATCCTCAAAATGGATATAGCAAAAATATGGGTGTTAAAATGGACGTCCAGTAGCATGATAATGGATAAGATTAAGAATGAGTACAATTGTTATTTAATTCATATAGAACACATTTACGATAAAAAGAGAGGATGTTGATATATAAATGTATCCAACATAGAGAATCATATGCGGAAGACCTCAAACAATATGGAGGAAAATAAAACCAAACAAAAGAGATGAATGATGAAAGATGATATATATAGCCAATCACCACAAGTTTAGAATTAAGACTTAGTTGTTTTAGGGTGCATGAGAAATTTAGCCACAATAAATGTGATAAGAGTTAGGAACTTGATGAATGTATTTCAAAAGAGAAAGAAGAATAATGGAGGATATGTAATGCTTTATAGTCAATAAAAATGGCAGAGTGAGTTTCGATATATTGTTTGGGTTAACAACTGAACAATACAATCAAAGAAGAAAAGATTAAAATGATCGTGCAGACACCCAGGAATTCAATTCCCAAACCAGCAAAGCTAGCCTCAGCTTGTAGCTGCAATTTCAACAAGAGAAGATGCCCCCTGTTGCTGCTGAGATAGCCTCCTATATATAATAAATTTGGATCCCTTCTTATTAGCATCTCCAGGTGGCATTCCCTTCTTAATTCCCTCTAATAAACCCAATCCATCCAGCTGCACTTTTCTAGAATACCTTCCCTGTCTCGCTCCTCTTCTTTCTGCAATATACTTGTAGACTTGGGCATAAATCCACAACTACTGGGCTAATGCTGCTATTCTTCAGCTCTTTGCTTGAATTCATAACAAAACGCTTCGAGTTGAAAGGGGAAAATTATGATGGAAAGTCACCTTTGAGACTTCCAACAAACCTTTAAGATTTCCCGAGTAAGAAATGACAAATCAAATCATTAGCTTGGGTGTTATTTCAGAACGCCATGAGAGATGGATTCTTCAGACTTCACACACACACAGAGAGAGAGAGAGATATATATAGAGAGAGAGGGAAAGCGAGAGAGAGAGAGAGAGAGAGAGAGAGAGAGAGAGGGATTAACATATACAAATAGTTCATTCCAACATCTTGTCTCAAGATGAAGATTTCTATTCCTGCGGAGAATCATCTAAAATGTGCCCTCAATTCACACAAAATCCTAATGCATGCTTACCAACCCTAAGGTTGGGAAGAGCATGCAGTTGGTATAGTGGGTCTATTGTTTTTCTCCCAAGGTTCACAAAGACAATATTCAATCATTAGACTTCTTAAACTCAGAGAAAATTCTAAACATTTTACTATTAATTCATTTATAATATGGGCTGACATAAGTTAATGAGTTGGTCTAAAAATCAAAATGACTAATGATCATATTTTGCTTTTCATTTCACAGACTTCCAATGTAGGATTCCCAACACTCTTCCCTCAACTCCAATCATACGGTTAGCACGTGACAACTAATTATTATTAACCCAATACGATTCTAACCATACAATCATACGGGCAATTGAAACCTACAATCTAAACCAGACTCTGATGCTAAATTTAGAGAATGTTAAGCACATAAGATAACAAATCATTTACAAAAGAAGTTTATACAAGTGATTTGAGTTGCTTTACATGTCAAAATGGTAGCCAATGTAACGTGACAATCCAATTATTTATATTTTAACCTTTCATTTCAAACTTCCAATGTGGGATTCCCAACAAGACTCCACATGAATCAATCATCTAGATGAACATGCAACAAAATATGTCCATTTCTAAATAACTTCCAATGTAAATTAAGCAACATATACACACACACACATATATATAAAGAGAGAGAGAGAGAGAGAGAGGGGGGGGGGGGGGGAAGAGAGATAAAGAGAGGGAGACCCAATCTTAAACTCTATGGGTGAATCTTCATTGCACACAAAGTCTAAGACACAAATAGCAACCACAAAAAATAGGGTCGCACAACTCTTGGAGTCCTGAACTAATTCGAATAAGCATACTTCACCAAATCGAAATTGTATTTTTTTGGTTCAATTCTAGTTATTCATTAATAACTAAAATTAGAACAATAACTAAAATTAGAACAAAATTGAAATTTCATTGTGGAATAAATACAACTTGATACTATCTTTTATATCTCTGAACTTTTCTAAATACTTTTAGCTACAAATACAATAGATCATCTAATAGCTATTGATGACCATCAGGCTTCACCGCCCCAGGAGGAGGCCGGGCCCAAGAAGGCAGTATCGGCCCAAAGCCCATGAAACTCCCCCGACAGACCGGTCGGGCATCTTCAGCACTATTTTTAATAAAATTTGGTTTCAATTATTTTGGTTCGGATTGATTTAAAGCGAACCAATTGAATGGTTACCCCTAATTAGTATATCATGCATATTTTCTAATCCTTAATTATATATATATTTATAATTAAAAACTACATAATCAAGACATAACTAAAGATATATTATATATATTGTTTATTAAAACGGTAATCCATGTAGGATTTTCCATGAGAACAATTGTATAAAACTGTTCCAAACTAAACTGAACCGAAATAATACTAGAAGTTCAATATGGTTCCACTTCCGATTCTTGCATAGACCTCGAATCAAAACCACATATCCCTCGAAACTGCCCTTGCCAAATTTCACATACTAATATGCATACTATTGCAGTTACATTAAGACAACATTCATTTCATAGGTTCACTTCACCATAAAGAAACATACATGACCAGTTCACTGACAAAATAATATGTGTGTGTGTGTGTGTGTGTGTGTGTGTGTGAGAGAGAGAGAGAGAGACGTGCAAACATCTTACCATAAAGTGCTACCGGGCATTGGAAGATCTTTGTCCTTAACAGTTGTATGCAGGGCTTGCAACAGGCATTTATCCAAATAAGCATCCACATCTGCAGTTGACAATGTGTACTGCTCCTCAGTAGTTGATTCATCAGCCACAGCATTTTCTGTTACTTTCAAATTACTTGCATCTTCAGTGACTTGTTCTATAATATCATTTTTAGAATCAACTTCTGCAATTAAAGAGGAATGAGGTTCTGATATAACATCATTTGTATCAGCAGATTCCCCAATTTCTTTGCTCTCAACCTCATTCTGCTGCTCACATGGAGCATCACTAGTAGCATGACACTCATCAGAGACATGAACCGATGCTGCGAAAGCAGGATCCTCAAAGACAACATCTTCAAAGAAACCTGCATTTGGCACATAATGGCCCTCAACCGACTCCCTGACAGATAATTCTGATAGCATGTCAAAGATGGAACTAATTAGTAATCAATCACCCAAGGAGTGTCCAGCAAACTACACTTACCAAAGCAAGTCTCGGTAATAGTGAGTTATCCTTAAGGCCTTCCCACGAAATCCAGCTTTTTTGGCTTCAGTGCTGCTCATAGTGGTAGATCCAACCTGCATAAAGCAAGCATTTCCAATATGATTACTAACATAGATCAACTATCAGGTCAGATATTACAACTATCCAAGCTAGCCAGCCACAGAAACACACATACAGAGGGGGAGAGAGAGAGAGAGAGTGGGGAAGGATACAAAAAGCTTACTGCAATAGGTGCTGCATTGCCAGGAACTTTTACTGCCCATGTTTCCCCAGATGAAAAAGAGGGTAGGCCTTCGTCGGGTATGTTAATACCAGGGAACATCAAATCCGCCCCTCCAATGACAAACCTAGAGACCTCACCACCCTTAAGCATAAAAGAAGGCAACAATTCAGGAACCTTCCAGAGAGCAAAAACTGCATGATGAGAGGGAAGGGAAAACAAAATTAATATCCTTCAAGAAGATAAAAATTTTGAATTCAGCAAGTATTCACCAGGCCCTTAAATTTATAAAATGTGCAATCAGCCTCCTTGAATTTGAGTTATTGTCGAACATTTGACTTAAATTGACCACATCATAATTTTTTGCCCAGTTTCTTATCTGAATTTGTTTGGAAAAAGAAAATTAATAATTCATATTTCTTTTGTTTTGGTGGATGAAAAGGTTAAATGACAATAAATAGGTTTGGATGTGGATTTGGTTTAAAACATGATAATAATTTTTTCTCCCATACAAAGGTAGTTGATACAAGTGATTTTATCAATCTAGTTAAAGAAAAGTTAATAGCCCAATTGGAGGACTTAACTAGACTTTTTCTATTGTAAGCACTCAAATGAACTTTAGCTACTAGTTCAGAGATTAATATTGCCCTTATTAACATAGATTCCATTCTAAATAATTGAATTATTCATAATCAGAACTGCAACCTGAAGGTTCATTTTTGAACCAGCAAGGTTCTTCCTTTAAAGTGAGAGACCCAGTTGGCTTACACACACACACACACACACACACGAAGTTGAAGGTTCCTATACATTACTTCATTTTGCAGTATCCCACCACCAAATTCCAAAAATATTCTCTTTTATTGATGCCACTCACAGCACAATTATTGTTTTCCAGTTCAAAAAACATGACAATCCAACTACTAAGCATGAGAAGGGAAAGACTATCAGCGCATTTCAGAGAACTACTTTTTTATACAAGTCCAATTAAAACAAGAAGGAAAAGAACATGAAAAAAGTTTTCAACAACCTGCGGGAAAAATTTCAGTGCCTCGCCCATCAACATCAAAAAACATAGGAAAGCCGCCTTCAACACCAAATACATGGACACGATTTTGAAACTTTGCAACAGTTATCTCCACCTAAAAGACAAATATCATGCACAAAGCATCAGATTATCAGCAACAATCAAAATAATAACCATCTGCTGCTATCCCCCAAAAAACCAAGGTAAATAAAATAATCGGAAAGAAGTACAGCATTCTACTATCAAATTTGCAGCCAGACTCCTTTCCTACACAACCTTAACCAACTAGCCAGACATAAACAAAAACCTTCAAGCACTCTTATTTTGAAGGTAAATACTTTTAAAAAAATTACAAGAGAAGCCTGCTTCACATAGACAACAGAAATGCATAATATTCATACCAAATATCCAAATCAATATTAAGCAAATAACAAGTAACAAAATAGAAGGGTTTCAAACATAAATGATAATCAAACACCCATCAAGATAAACGAATCCATTATCATTGCTCATCCAAAAACAACAGTAAAAAGAACAAAAAATCCTTACTTTAGGAGGGAGTAAATTATCGATATCAGCGTCAGAAGCGCGAGGAAACCTATCTTTGATGGTTCGTTTAAGCTTCTTTCTGTCGGCTCCAGAGAGTCTCTGATGCGATTTAGCCTCTACTGCCTTCTTAAACATATTTTCGCCTTCGTTATTCTAACGAAACAAATCGAAATCCTTTCTGTTTCCTTAAATTAGAAAATAAATAAGAAGAAATGATTGATGAGAGTGAAATGAGTGAGTGAAGTACTTGTTTGGCTTCTGGGAAAGGAAGGTTCAGGAAAGAGAACAAGAATGGCTGGAGAGAAAGCAATGAGGCATTACGAAGCCATCACATACGCATACGCAATGTCCTATGTGCTGCGCACCGCCAAAAGGAAAGACGGAATGAGCACTAAATTACAAATCTGAATTAAGTATAATTAAACTCATATTTTTTAAAAAATCTGACTTAATATAACTTTTTTTAATAATAAAAATATTATTTTTTATAATAAAATTTCATTTTTATTTAAAAAATTATTTATTATTTTTATGCATATTTTTGAATTTTTGCTTTTGTAATATAGTTTAATATTTATAATTGTATTTTTAATATTTGTAAAAAATAAGTATAATATAAGACAGAAATAGTATTTTTGTAATATAGTTTACTATTTATATTAATTTCTATATATTATCTTAAAATAATGTTATAATATTTTGTTAATGATAAAATTTTAATTAATTTTATTGAATGTAATTTAAATTATATTTAAATTTTAACATTTCTATTGAAATTAGATGAAATTTTTTTATTTTTAAATGATTATCGTTTTTTTCAGAATATTATTTAGTAGTGTAACAGTATAATGCTTCATATATAATTTACAATTACGAAGAGACTGAGAATAATTTAATATTTGTAATAACAAAAATAAAATAAATATGTTTAAAGATATTATTTTAAAAATTATTTGGGATAAAAATAATAAAAATTTATAATTATCAAAATTTTAATGAAAAAAAAAATTATTAATTTGATAATCAGACTAGTTACTGTTGACCCGAATCTAGGGAAATCAAATTAGTGTTTCCGTTTCAATCTCCAGAAAAATCCTCTTCAAGGTGGAGAAGAGAAAACTTACACTTTATTTAGGAGAGGAAGAGTAAAATAAAATTTTTTAAAATATGATTTTATAAGATAAGATTTTTAAGACTTTTTGAGTTTTTTAAAAATTTCCAAAACCTTATTTTGAAAATCTATCATTCCCTCCCAAACACAGTTTTAAGCCTTGAAAAACCTTCCATTCCTCCCAAACAGAGTGTTAAGCATCCAAGCAGAGAGAACGACACTAGGAAGAAGCATAGTCGTAGAGAAAGAAGCTTAGCCTCGTGCCGGCCAAAATTAGAAATTACATATGGCGAATGGGCAAAATAGATCTGCTTTGAGAGGAAGCTTCCATATCGGATGCAGAATTCCAAACTGTCGACCGTGATTGCCTTCAACAGCAAATCTCAGAATAAAGGAAATCATTGCCTCGCAACCACCTGCAACATCATTACCATCCCTAACAAAAGGAAGAATTTACAGAACTCCGCTGACAGTAGACTCAACCAAATGATTGAACCTCCCTAAAGGAAATTCCAGAAGGCCGGAGTCTAGTGAGACTTTCACCTATTATTAAGCTATTACTTAGTAGCATACTTTTACAACCTCTCTTTTTTTTCCTCTTTTAAACTAACCAGCACAGTTATGCAAGGTATTTTCTAAGTTTCGAACTTATAAGCAAGATATAACATTTCTGAAAATTTTACTATTTAGTTTTGAACCAAAAAAGAATTATTAATTAATTATTTGAATTTTAAAAATATATTAAAATATTATTGATATTTTTAAAAATTTAATAATTTATTTATTTATTAATTTTAATAGTTCAATTTTAAAGCCCCTCGCCTTTTTTATATAACGAATTTCTAAAAAATAAAATAGAGTTAAAAGTAAAAATAAAGTTCTCATCGGTATAAGATTGAGTATTTGGTCGGTTCGATTCATAATCGAACCAAACTGAATAAATCAAAATTTGAAATTTTAGTATTTATAAAAATTAAACTGAATCGATTTTAATTAGAAATTGAATCAAATTAAATCGGTCTGATTTAGTTTAATTCAATTCGATTTCATCGATTTTGATTTTTAATAATTTTTTTACTTTTTACACTTTATGTTTAGTATTTTAAAATTTAATTAAAATATTTTAATTTTAATATAATTTAATTTCTCTATCGTATTGAAAATAACATATTATTATTACTAATCGGTTCAATTTAATTTTTTTGATTTTTTTCTGATCAAAATCGAACCGAACTTAAATAATTAAAATTTTTAAAATTAAAAACTGAACCAAATTGAATTTTTAAATTAATTCGATTCGATCGATTTTTTCAATTTGAACCGAATACTACTCACGGCATAATTCATTTTGTAACAAAATTAAAATTTTGTTTAATTTTATTTTATTTTCAAAAAATTTCTTAAAATATTTTTTAATATTTAATAAAAAAAATTATATTTTTTAATATATATAAAAAATATGAAACAGATATAGTATTAAAAAATTAATTAAATTAAATTTTAATAAAATTTTTAGCCTTTATTTGATTGGGAATAATTTAACTAGGAAACTTTAAGTTTTTAAAAAAAATATTAAAACTATGTCTGGTTAGCATTTTTATTTAACTTTTTAAAAATTAAAAGTATTTTTTCTCAGGCGAAATAATTTCTTCTCACCAAATTAAATTACTTTTTGCGATGTAAACTTTTTAAAAAATAAACAATTTAAATCAAATATATCTTTAATTTCAAAAAAAAAAAAATATGGTCAACCAACATTGAATTCTCTTCCATCTTAATTGACCCTTAAAAGATAAAATTTGTAAAACAAACAAAATAGAAGTTAATTGCAGTTAGGTGCAATGTAAGTTAAATTGAGCTGAAACTAAGATTTCTCAAAGCCTAATTGATTCAACTTCAATACTAAGTTTTTTTTTTTTTTAAGAAATACTAAGAGTTAAATTGACCTTAAAATTACTTCAGTTTAAAAAGCAAAGTTTATACATTTGGATAATTTTATCAAAATATTTCAATTCGAATAATTTAATTTAAAATTGAAAAATTTTATGTAATTTTATTTTAATTTGAAATTTGTGTTCTTGTAATGCAACTGTTTTTATTATTAAATATGGTTCCATTACACATAATTAAAATATAATTGATATTAAAAAATTAAATATTTATACATTTTGAATTTTATCTAAATATTTTAATTTTAATAATTTAATTTAAAATCACAATTAAAGAAAAAAAGTGTTATTGATAATATGACTTTACATTTGATTTTTTTATTATTAAATATGGATCTATTTTGCAATGTATAAACAAGAAAAAAAATATTTCAATTAAATAAAAAATATTGTTAACTTTTTTGAATTCGTTACTCTCTCTTAATTTTCTTCCATTTATATCATATTTTTCATTTTCCTTCTTCATCTTTATTATTATAATAAATAATGTAATTAATGAATAAATAATCAAAACCGAAACTGAATCATTCTTACCCTCACTTTACTTCACCAAAATAGTGAACTTTATATTTTAGAATTTCCAATTTGTAAATTGAAAGGAAATCAAGAAAGAAACTGAAGGATGAGAGACAAATCAATAATATTTATAGGTCAGCAAGATTTACTTAAATGTAAAATGAAACCAACATTTAATAGAAAAAAGAAAAAAAAAAAAGCCACATGTCATACAGCATAAGCATAACCACACTCTCCCTAAATCTGCTTCCAAATTAAAGTAAAATTTATTCAAACTTTTTAATTTTAAATTAAATTGTTAAAATTAAAAATTTTGAATTAAATAGTCAAAATACATAAAAATTCAATCTTTTAATATTAATTATCATTTACTTGTGTGTCAAATAAAATTCACATTTTAATTAATAAAAAAAAAACTACTTATAATACATCATTAAGTGCGTATTTCTATATTCTTATTTTAAATTAGTATAAAATTTATACAAAATCCTTTAATTTTGAAATAAATTATCAAAATTAAAATATTTAAATAAAATCATCAAAACACATGAACACTTAACTTTTTAACCTCAATGGCACTTAATTTGAACATCATTGCATTAAACAGTATAATTGAAAAATTATATAAAAAGGAATTCCCACTGAATTGATTAGGGTTTTAAGCTAGCATAAAAATATAAGATAATGGATTTCAAGAACACCTTGAAGCCACTGTTCTAAGTTTCTTACTACTAAGGCAACCCACTAAAACCTGACATAGAGGAACTCTAGTCTTTATATACACAAACACCCTCTCTTCTCCCCCCAAGAGATTCTATAATAGAATTTTGAATGACAAACTCATCAAATCAGAGGTTGAATCTCACCCACCAAAAATGCAGTGAATATATGAATTGTAAATGAAAAATCGATCAAACATCTGTTAGAATCTGTAACCCGAAGATCCAGACGATGGGGGTGCAGGCGGCATCCGGATAGGAGTACGACGACTGCTCGAGTTTGAACCAGGGCTTATATCGCCATTCTGTGCCGAGCCATTGTATTGCCGACTGTGACCATTAGATAAAGATCTGGATGAAGATCTGGATGATGATCTAGATGTACTGTAATCCACAGAACCATTGGCAGCTGCATCAAATGCGGATCTCCAGTCATCGCCTGATGGACCATTTGTCTTCGGGCTGCTTTCTGCAATTAGGTATTCCAGAGAATTGATAGAACATCATTGTCAAAATATTAACCAAAAAATGACCATCAATACAATTTTCCAAATTCTACACAAGTTAATATGCACTATTCCCATAGGTCACTATTGAAAAAAGATCATCGAGCAAACCAGATCAGATCAGACTGAAGATTTAATAAGAAGATCAGCCATAATATCAATTATCACAGGGGGAATCCTACAATGAAGAGCCTTTTGTATGATCTATCATGCAACAGAGGAAGCAATTTGGTTCGAGGCCAAGCCAATAATATTGAACTTAACAACACATTAACACAGAAGCTGAGCAGTAAAAAATAATCAGCTTTAGTTGGTCAGGCAGGCTATTCAAATGACCACCCAATATTTCTTTAAAGCAAAGTCATAGAAATTATACAAGAAGTTAGAATACAATGCTCATACTTAATCTGATGTAACTTGCTGGATTAGATAAAACAACTCAGTAACAGAAAGTATTCATCCTTAACAAATAATGTGAGCTTTTAAGACTTCAGGTATGGCAGACTGTCAGCGACATACCTGCACTACCATTAGACCAACTGGAAGCAGCAGCTGCCTGGTTGTCATGAATGCTGAGTTGACGTGTCAACTTAGAAAGGAGCGAAGACTGTTTTTGGTAGCGCTCTCTCCTGCGCTTTACATTCTGATCCTCTTGAAGCAGCTCTTCAATCCTCGCCGTGCTTTGAGCACTAGCCATAATCAACACAGAATAAATTGTTGATTAGGGATGAATTTCAGCCCTTCAATTTTTGCATATGATGTTGCTTCTAAACACAATATTTAATTACACAGAATATGCACAAGACACCACCGCAATATTATATGCAAAAATCACATGAATGGAGCTAAATGTCAATAGACAACCATGAATGAAGCCAATAATAGCCATGTTACGATCTCTTAGCAATGCAAAAATCAAAAGAAGCAAGAGATAACACATCAAACCTGATAGAGCTATATAACTGATTTAGCATATCTTCCTTGGCTTTCTCAACTTGGCAGAGAACAACTGCCTGCAGTATCAAGTGTGTTAACAGAGGTTTCCATCCGAGCCGACTACAGCAGCAAAAAAGACAAATTAAGAAGCAAACTTACTTTGGGAACATTAGCTGCCAAGCTATTCAAGACTGCTTCAACATAACCACGCACTTCCTGAGACATCCACCGAAGCTCCTCTTCAGGGTCTGCTGGCCTTCGAGCCATCGTATCCTGCACAAACCACAAACCATTTTTTTTACGTTTTTCTTGAGTACTGAGAAAAAGTAATCATAAATGTTCTAAATTTAGTGGCTATCCCCTCAGAAGATAAACATTAGCAGGTATAAAGAACTGCCAGCAACCGTTGCCATTTACAGGATTGTCAAATAATGGAGAAGCAAGCAAGTAGAACAAACCCCAAAGTAGAGCAAGTCATTATTGTTAGCACCATGAAACTGAATCCAAGGAATAGTGTTGGCCAAACAACCAAAAAAAGGAAAATCTAAGAAAATAAAATGGAGCAGCTAAGGAGTCAGTAACATATCACATACTAGAGAACCATCAGAAAGACTCTGCCGCAATGTAGAAGTAGAACCACCTTCAGGAGAGGCATTTCTAATTTGTCCTTTGGAAGATTGCGCAATTTTTGATATCTTGTTTATCCATTCAACCTTATCAGCCATAGTTTCAGCCTTTAAAACAACAGCACTGTGGGCTGCAATAACAAAGGAGGTTAAGTAAAAACAGTCAGCATTTTAAAAGAACATCCAAGGAAAATTCCACCAAAGTGGAGTTTGATGACCAAGGAAAAGTCTAATACCTTTCAAAACAGTTTTATAGGGGACCTTGCTAGTTATTTTAAAAACAAGGCTGGGTGCTGTAGAAGCAGGTCCATTGGCCTTTTTATCCTTTGAACTCTTCGCGGGAGGTTCTCCATCGTCTGGCACCTCTTCAATATTGCATTCCTGTCCATTGGATGAAAAAATTAATGATCTGCAATGCCATATCAAATGATTTTAAAAATTCTACCAGCCTGCTGCATGATGTATATGAAGGTGCCATTATAGGAGGGACACAACACCTTCAGTCACTGTTATAATACATGATGATCAGGATACATGGCGCCTCCTGAGCAGTCCCATGGATTTTTAAATAAAAAATTAAAACAAATTGGAACCGACAAGTTATAGTCTTGATTCAGGAGCAGTTGTAACCAGCCCCTATTGCATGGTTCCAAGTTGATTTATGAACCAGAAACGTTGACCCAGTCCATTCCTGGGTTTGACTCGATTCGATTCACCTTTTAAACCTACTTGTGTTAGTGTCTAGATATAGTCATACCATCTCAACTATGCCAACATAATTGACTCTGACATGGTTATAACAGCTTCAAATTTTAATATGCTTTTGGATGGAGTGGGTAATTTCATAAAGATTGTAATTGAAGAAAGGACATAATAGGTTCAAGCATTGTACGAACCTGGAGCGCCTTGCCTAACTCAACCAGAAAAACAAGGAAACCAGACCTATGGCCGATCCAGGTTTTACCCCTAAAAACCTGGATTTAGTCAAACCTGGTAGTCCCAGTGGAGATTACATGGTTCAAGTAGGTTTCAATCCTTTTTTTTTTTTTTTTTTTAAAAGTCATTTTTTGTACATGACAACATTGATTAGTGACACCAGCCAGAAGAAATTATAAAATGATAAAATCTGTTTTTAATTTTTTGATATTCAAAACGCAACAGTAATGTAGATTTCCCTAAATGACAAGTCTAAACTATTGTTATGAATAATATAATTTTATTATTGATGTTTTACATACTCGATGGTCAAGAATGATAGTCCATTAAAAATTAAATAAAATTAATTGAAATCCAAAAGTAACCGAGACAAATTAATTAAATATTTAAATAACATATTTCTAATGCATAAGTTAATATACTCGAAATTAATTTATAAAGGTTACATTTATTAACAAAATCTAATTTGATGTTGGTATATTGATATTGATTTATAAAAAAAATCATTAATTACATAATATAAATTTAACATTCATTGATTATATAAAAGATTATTAATTATATATATAAACTTAAGATTTGCAAAATAGTATTCAGATTTCAGAATGACAGTGTACATATATTCAATCATGGTATAACCTTAATCCTTTAACCCTCTAACTCTACCGGTTCCTAGACCAGGTTGGCTTTAAAAACCATGGTTTCAAGGCTAAACATGAGCCAAATTGTTCATGACATACTTATATAGATAAAATTTTCTTTGAATTCATTCCTTAAGGCTAATGAATTAAGCTCAAGCTTACTGTAAAATTATAGGCTAGGATTAAGGAATTGCATTATGCATTTTAGCCTAGAATTATGATTATTAAGGATAGAGTCATGCACCTTAAGAGTAATTGTAGATACTGATAGTAATATTTCCACATTTTCCTCTACAAAATCCCAACAACTTGAGGGAATGAATAATCAAGCAATCTATTGCAATTCTCTTCCCTTCTCTAAGTTAATACTTACTCTAAAGGCTCGTCAAATAAATAACGCACATTTGAGCTAGGTTGGTCAAAACAAAATCATATAGAATATATTTTACAAGCTTCATATGTCAATTCAAGTGATTTATTTACAACATAACTCTACAGATAAACACTCAGCTTGACTTTGACTCGTTTAACAAACAAATTAAGAATAAAGTCACACTAGACCTAGCTTGACCCATTTAATAAATGAGTTTGACGCTAAGCTTCCAAAAGTTTCCCCCACAAATAAGCTAAGAGTTTGCTAAAACTCGATTCATATGCATCCTCACGTACAGTGTGCTAAAACTCAATCGTTATGCATCCTACCCCTACCCTCAACGCTAGATAACCCATACTTCTAGAAAACTCCTACTTTATATAACAATACTTCAATTTTGATAACAGAACAAAATTTAATTTAGGAAGTGGGGGGATGTCTTCCCTCTAGTTTAGGCATACAACTTCTTACCTGCAGAACTTCTTACGCATCCAATAAAGTTTGCCAAGCTTATAAATATAAACATATTGGGATATTCCTGAATGTTCAACTGCATAATTGAGCGAAATCACAAAAAAAAATAGAAGTTGTGTTCCCATACCTCCAATGTGATGACACCACGAAAAATTCTCTCCTCTTGCTTTTTTGTGTAACCAAGCTGTAAAAAAAGAAATGATTAAGATTGAACCCAGGGACCACATATTAAGGAATTCATTAAAAGTAAGGTTGAAATCAAACAATCATGTACATGCTAAGATTAATTGCATTTGCCTACTGGGTTTTCAAATCCTACACTGCTTTTATTCGATGTAGATATGCATAAAAGGGTGAAAAAAAAGGCTTGCTTCCAAAACTTTCTAATGTGGTAAAGACAAAAGAATAAAAATCCAAAGGAAAGAAAGAATCAGTATTCTGCAACTCCAATATAATTTTTAATCATCTAAAAGAATCCCAACGTTAAAGGAGTACAGAATACTTATATAAGTATCATAAAATAAATGTTTCACGGCAAAACAATAAAATTTGATTGTTTTTGAAATTTCCCAAGTCCTTGAAAATCTTGTCCTGATTTCAAAACTTCAGTTGCAATTTTGTCCAACCAGTGAAACTTAAATAAAATTGATCTTTTATCAACAATTTAAATTAGTCAAAATAGATGCAAGTCATTCCACATGCTATGATGAAATTTTTATCCATTAACATTTAGAATGAATTTTTTTTTCTAGTCTTTATCAATAGGATAAAATTGCAAAAATTAATAGTTTAGAATACAATTGCAAAAACACGCGAAAGTTTTAAATTCTTTTAGCCATTAGGCACCAAAATCTAAGCTTAATCTTCCTGACCACCTCTAAAGAAAATGAAACTATATACCGGTTTACAAACATTAAAAAAAGCAGATATTCACATTAAACATGATATAAGTAAAGTAACAAAGGTGGAAGTAGAGCAATGTGTTATAAACCTTCCCAGTCTTCTCATTCAAAACAAACCATCGCTTGCTCCATCCATCATTTTTTGCACTTTTCTTTGACAAAAAGCCTGCAGATGATAGGATGTTAGGAACTATCACATAGAGAGAGAGAGAGAAAATGGAAGAAGAATCAGAAACTTTTACATCAGGAATTTTTCATACACACAAAGGACAGCACATGCAAATTGGTCAAAGGCATCTCCTAATTTTGGTAACATACTCCAAATTCAGTAAAATTCATTGTGTTGTCCACTCAGAAGCTTTTCCACATGGACAAAATCATGAAAATTTCCTTTCCAAAATACCCAAATTGGTAATAATATTCAGTCTGCTAACTTTGTTAAGTGCTGTTGGAAAATCAATTCCTTGATATGTCATCCAAAAGAATAGCAGCAAGCCAACTTTTAAGCCCTTGAGAGTTTTGATGGCTGAAAAGGAACCTTAGATTAAAAATCTCACATGTACTTGTGCAAAAAAGTTTATCCCGACTTATAGCCTGCTCATGCATTCAGTAATTCTGTAACATCAAAACTAATTGCAAAGTGAAGGGGAAATTAAGTTCCTGAAAGGAAAGGTGATAGTACTCCATATTGGAACTAATGTTACAAATAATTCACTGAATGATTCCCTATTTGTCAATTTCAAAGATACAGCAAACAAGTGAAGCAGTTTCATATCTCCTGGACCTAGAAGGTCTGGAAACTCTCAAAAGGCAAGAGAAATGGCATCTAATTACAAAAGCCATCAACACTAGAACAGCAAAATTTATTGAATTATAACACAAGCACAGGACAGCTGTAAAATGTTTGAAAGAGACTACAAGTGACCAGTCAAACCTGCACTCACAGGGCTTAGCTTGGTAGTAAGTGCATCTGAGTAAATCTATGAGGTCTCAGGTTCTACTCTTCCAATCCCTAATTCCCAGTTCAAAAAAAAAAAAAAAAAAAAACGGAGTGACCAGTCAAACCTGCAGTTATTTCTCCTTCAGGACCTGCAGTCTTTAAGCCAGAGGCCTCCTGCACTTCTTTTTCTGACTGATTGGATTTCTCTTTCATTGATTTCAAATTTCCCCCTGTTTGAGGACTAGTTGCCTGAAAAAGAATTTGTAAAATAAAAATTAGAGCAGTAAACAGAATAGAAATAACACATATCAGCAATTATGTATTCTTTTTTTGAAACTATTCTTCATATACATTAGAAGATAAACATCCTACCCTATTTAGTATTGCTTGCTCAGCTTCATGACCTTTTTTAGAAGATCTGTTTTTAAGCTCCTCCTCTCGTCGCTGTCTTTCCATCCTGAGTAGATCAAATTGAACAGATATGAAGTAACTGTAAATATTCAGAAATACCAAGGTAGAAAACATTTACCAACACACCAGAGATCCACGTAGAGAGACAACACTAAAACACTCCACTCTGGTACACAAATATATGTAGAGAGAGAACACCATGACAATTTTTGAAGTCTAAAAAGAAGCATACGACGACATTAACTTTTTCCAGCATTTTCCTTAGTGTCAAAAATAGCATGACACTCCAGTCTGGTACACAAATATATGTAGAGAGAGAAAACATGACAATTTTTGAAGTCTAAAAAGAAGCATATGACAACATTACATGCATGACACATTCTTTTGCTTCCTTGTATCAGTAATTCCACCAGATTGAGCATTTATAGGATGATTAGTGAATCAATAATATACTAGAAAACATGTCTAAATACCTCCTTTGCACCAAACGGATGAAATGCTGGGGAGGCACAAATGCCCGCTCCATATCCACTAGTGCAACAACCATCTTTTTTGCTTCATTCTTGAATCCCTCCAGAGCAGTAGTAGCAATAGCTACGACCTTTAAAAGATAGAATGTGATAACATATTAACATCACAAAAATAAAAATGAGCAAGTTAACCTATGGAAAATACTTGCAAATTGCTTTACAGCTGCATCATTGCAAAAGCTTGAAAATGATTAACACGATAAATAAAAAAATGAGGTCATTAAATTATGCAAATACTTTCACAAGGCTACAATGAGAGAAAAAATCAAGTTATCATGCTAATACCTCTCTCTTGAAAGGAGGGTATCTTCCTAAGCTCGGTGTAGCATTTGCAGAAGCAGAAACTATTTCTACCAGGACTCGGTGTACCTGTTTACAGCAAGGCATGAACTCCTTTAATAGCATATAACTGAGTAGGGTTGCAAAAGTGATTAGACTTCAAAGAGGTGGAAACATTTATACTTAGTCTCTCTCTTGCCTGCGTGTGTGTGTGTGGGTGTGCAAGTGCGCATGTGTGTGTATGTGTGCACGTGCGTGCATGCATGTGTGCGTGCATGCATGTGTGCATGTCTGTGTATGATGAAGAAATCAATCTTACGTCCAGTTTAGGTTAGATCCAATAAAATGAAATGATGAAAGACTTTTTGTTAAAAAAATATCATCAATAACATGGTAATACTTTACAAGCAAAAAGATCCAGTGAAAATAAAAAGCACATTATTTCACTGCCCAATCCAATCTTTCAGCAGCACTGCATGCCATTGACCCATGACAGTAAAGGACTAGTAAAGAGATCAGAATTTTAAACCCAACAAAAAAATTTTTAATTTTAAAATGGAAGAATTGGGGAGAAGTACCTCATCAACACAAAGACGTGATGGCTCTTTTGCAAGCTCGAGAACTCCTTTTATTAAAGACCTCAAACCCTTTTCCGGAGATATGAGATATGGTTGATAACCATCGGCTTCTAATACAATCTAATAGAACACGCATAGAATAATAAGTTACAAAACATAATTCCTGAAAGCAATACAAGATAATCCCCAAGAAGAGAACTGGTAAAGGCAGCAAGCATAGTTACCCTCTTGACATTATTGATATCAAAATGCCTGTCCAAAGGAAGCTGCTTGATCCTATTCGGGAAATTTCCCTCAAAACTGGCAACAACTTTCCAACCAGCACCCTGCAGTACAGTGCCGTGCAGCTTAAGCATTTTGTTACCAAACTTCAACAAGACCTCAGCAGAACTTGTGCTCGTCAGAGGAAATTAATTAAGTACACTACTTAGCAGTTGGAACTACTCCAAGAACAGAACAATAATGAATAATAACAACAATATAAGCAAGACACTACACAAAAATGAGCACACTGCCAGATAGTGTATCCACAAGGAAACCGCCTCAACCAAAAACAAGAGCAAGATACTAGAGCTATTTCTGGGAGCACCTGCTTTATAAATAAATAGGGAAAAGCGAAGTTCGTGGGGGTGGGGGAGAAGCAAATGATAGGCAATAGCATTAAGGTAAAGTGTGAAATATCCTAATAGGAATCACATCTTTTACAAGAACAGTAATAAGCTTCCTGAACTCGAGTACTAACAGCTTAAGCCACAATACAGGCTAGAACTAGGTTTGCATCGAATTCTGCACAGCAGGAAGCAATGGTTGCAGCTGAGTTCACACTTCTACAAATTTTTTTGCATTCTATTTATTTTGGGCAGTATCGTTTTACAAGTGTGAAAAGAATGACAGGAATTTGGAAAAACAGTAGATTTAATAACAAATAACAAAAGGTAGTGTACTTTGAATACACAAAAACCAGAGCATGCGTTAGAAATGAACACTCACCTCGCCAGTCGTAATGTGCAGGAGAAATTTATCCTCAAATTCACGGCAAAGCTCCAATGCAATAGCTCTTGTGCCCTCAGCACTTTCAACCATCTGCTCCCCAAGCCTCACTAATTCATCCTGAACTATTTGAGACTTCCCTTGTAACCTGCATAGATGCAAAAGTTTCAGGAAAGCTAAGCCACTAATCATATCTAAATAAACGAAGAAGTTAAGGATCAGAACTCTCTCTCTCTCTCTCTCTCTCTCTCTCTCTCTCTATATATATATATATATATGTAAAATAAGATAGATAGAAGGTGAGAGAATCTTAGAATGGACAAATAAGTAAAAGCTGAATTTACAGTATGGACAAAGGACAATTACCAAAAATGAACTCACAGTCAGAAGAGGAGGAATTTTAAGGGGAAATACGGCATCAATTCTATTTTCTGTTTTATTTATTTTAATTTTTTGTCCAGTTTTTTGGAAAGTTGAATCCAAGAAAAACACTTTCATTGTTTCCCTATGTTGCAACAACCTGTTTTCTATTTTCAAACATAAACAAGTAAACATATTTTATTTATACAAGGATCTTTGACAAATGCGCGACGAAAAGCCAAAATAAAAAAACAGACTGAATATGAAACAAGCCCTATATCAACCAAAAGTATAAGTTAAATTTACAGAACAAACAAAATATGACTGCTTAATATTTTATATTACTAAATTGACCTATATAACCTCTAACCTATTTGAAACTCTACTCATGCATGAATCCTAGAAAAATAAACTACTAATGTAACCCTTTATCTGTTATGGTTGAATTACATGCCTTTTCTTTTTTCTTAAAGCTTAGTTTTTTCTGTTGCAGTTTCAAATGTTCTCATTTTGCAACATAAAAAAGCATTAGTCATCGTCTTGGTTGCCAGTTCTTCATACCTCAAAGTAATCCATTAAGGCCTATGAAGCTAATTCTATGCAGCAGCCACATATGCTAATTAATCATATGGCGTCTTTCTTTCTTTCTTTTTTTGGCAGGTATTTGGAACTAACATTACCATGCACTGCTTTGTTTTTCTTTGGTCTAAACCAAAAGGATCAAACTTTTGAGACTGCAAAGTGCAAGTTTGGCCATTTCCCCTAATACCCAAAGGTGTTTTGTTATCATTGGTGTTTTCTGTTTCAAGGAAAAAACAAAAAATATATATATATATTCAGCAAGACAAGTTGTGTTTATTTTCTGACCACTTTGCAACATTTCTCAAAAAACAAAGAACAATAAAGAGTAAACTACAAATCCGCAGTTTTCATATTATTGCTGCTATTTTCGAAATATGAACATCATCTACTCTATACTCCTTTCTCTCTCACTCACCAATCTCCACCCTCTCTTTTGATTCTCTCCATTTCTCTTTTCATTGTTTCTGCTAATCAACCCTTGTCTTCCTTATCTTTAGGCTGTCCACATCACTGATCTCCTAATCTGTCAAACATAGAACTTCATATATTTTCTAGAACTTCTGATGTTCTTTTGATTGCATAAAAGTTGGGTCGGTTATCATGGATATAAGGTAATATAAAAATCATGAATCTAAGGATACATGATCACAGGAAACATGAAAATGACGAGTCTCTCTGAGGTCATAAAAACATTGATGGTTATGATGCAGAAATGTGATATTAGAGGTAGAGTGATTTTAGGCAGCAGTGGGACCCTTTTTTTTAGTGGCTTACTTTTTTGTTAAAAGATGAAGAGAGAAATTAAAAGGCAAACCAAAAAAGATTTAAGTGATAAATTGTTGTTAATGGATAGAAGGACAGAGGAATAAGTAAGTACAGAGGAGGCAGATGTATAGAGATAATCTAAATTTTTAAAAAAAAAACTGAAAATAATAAAGTAGTTTGTTTTTTTTGGCAAACTAAAAAGCAAGAAAACTACAATGTATCCAAATGCACCCTTAGTTGATTGTATTCTATTTTGTCAAATTTTTTTAGTAGGAGACGACTCTAAGCTTAGCCCCCAACAAGATAACAAAAACTTTGTTAACTAGCATAGAAGAGAATGCTTTATAAACAATTCAATTAGTCGCTTACCTTCATGGAACATATGTTTGCAATTAACACAACTATTCAAGCATTTAAAAAATTAAGCATCACATGCAGTACAAGTAAAAATGGCTAGTATACAGGTGTGGACAGATGCGGGTGAATGTGATAAGCTCATTTCTGCATTTATTGGTCTCAATGCAATCTACAGGCCAAGTGTAGCAGAAGCAGCATTTGAAGGCAAGTTATCTTCCAAACATGTGCACAAAAACTCATGCAGAAGATGGAAAACGATTACCCAGAAAGAAGGTTAGGAAGCCGAACTTTCATACGCTTGCGAATTTGATGTGCCAGAGCATCCACTAAAGCTATTCTGCCCAGTTTACTTTGAGGAGCTCCATTCAATATTGATTTAAGACTTTCATTTTCTGCCCTCCATGCAGTTTCCAATGCGCTGTCAGATCCAGACTGTGCAGAAGCTATTGAAACTGACTGACCAATTAAAGCAACCCAAGGGATATCAGCAGTTTTTGCTGGACCCTGATTCAACAGGAGAGCCTGAACAGCTGCAAGAGCTTTCTGATCTGAAGCAGCTTGATCAACTTTACTAATTACACCAACAGTTCTGGTACCTGCAACCAATGTCAGAATACGTATGCTCGGTTCACTTAACAATTATGCATGAAAAAGCAAAAAGAAAAAAGAAAGACTAGGGAGACAATAATGGAAAGATGTGCCACAGAATAAGAGAGACACATCTAATATCAATTTGTCGATCAAACTTGAAAATAATAGACCATAACGGAGATCTTAGAACAATTTAAAATTAGCCAAACTATTTTCCAAAAAAAAAGGGGTTAATACTATCAGCCATTTACCTTCTCCATCATATTCCTTGGCAACCCTAAGGGCCCGAGAGGAAGCAATTTCTGATGCTTGGGCTGCTGGTACGATAACCAGCAAGATGGCATCATTGTGCTCAGCATAGTCACTAACCTAAGCAAGTGCCATTCCAAAACATATTAACACGCACTGTTTCAGGTGCCTTATTGAATTAAAAGTCAAAAAGAATAAGTAAGCAAATCTGACCAGCCAAATGCTGTTTTTTCATGAGCACATAAAGAACTAGCATTGGTTTCCTAACAGGCGAACCATAGCAAGTATGAATCCTTAAATTAAATGAAGGTCCAGAACCATTAAACAACTCTTACCATAGACGCATCCATGATACGTTGATCCAGGCCAGGTAAATCTATCAATTTCAGGGGAGGTGCTGAGAACAAATCATACAAAATAATGGTAAGATGTATATAAAGGAAATCAATTTATCTGAAAAAATATGCACAAAGGATGAGGTTAAAATAAATCAGTCAACTGAATATCTCATGTCCTAACATGAACAACTAACTTATACTAAAATAAACATTTCATTTTTTATTAGCAGATCATACATGCTTTGGTAAAGATGCATGCAAACACAATGTTGTAATAGAAGTTTGTAGCATTAATTTGACAATCTAGCATAAGCCCAAGTTTGATATACTCGTATGACAGCCTAAACATCTTATGAAAAACCTTGATCCTAACTACTAGAGTTGATAAATAAAATCTCGATCCTAATTACTAGAGTGACGGCCTACATTACTATTGTCGTTCATAAAATGCATAGACATGAAAAACTTTTCAAGAAAGTATAACATTAAAAAACATCACATCACATTTTATGAAGCGTTTGTCCTCCCTATAGTCTTATGTTGTTCGCTAGCATCATGTTACTCCAAGCAAACAAATTATACCATCCATAAGTTATTAATGAAATTTCTAACTTCAACCCTTCTAATAACATACTCATCACTTATTTATGCTGGGCAAGTCTCGTAGAAAGAAATTAGTGTATACCTTGGAGCTTGTAAACCAATGTGTTCATTCTTATTTATATACTTTCAGGCAGTATTCTACTACAATTTTGGGCAACTAAGTGGCTAACTTAAGTAAAATCTAATAAACTAGTCACAAACTTCTTTTTGGCCTTTCTCTGAGCTAGAGCCTTGAGATATCAAGCATTTGCAGGAATGATATGGAATATTGGAACCCTTTGAGAATATCATCGAGTCAACTATGTGCGGGTTTATTTGGACATGAGAGTAAAGAGGAAAACAAGAATTGCATGGGAGTAACCAACATGGTTTTAAATCGCGGTCGCAGTCGCGAGTAATGGACGCTATGCAAATTTTTCAAAAAAAATTGCAAAGTTCATAAATGAAATGATATTGATTAAATTTAATTCAGAACAATGCATACAAATACATAATAAACATAAATACATGAAATATAGATTATTTAACTTAAGTTAAACATCATATAGTTTAAAATAAAAAAATAATAATAATCTTTGTAGATCGAGTAAACTAATAGCTCAAAATACAATTTTAACTCAAAATTAACATTTTAATCCACAAAAATTTTTTTTAAAAAGGGAAAAAAACAACTAAAAACTAAAATACATAAAATTTAATTAGCTTTTTAGAAGAAATAAGCTTGGAATATGATAGTTTATGATGGATTTAAGCTTATATGAGAAATATACAGGGAAGATTGAAATTTGAAAGATAAAGGGAAGAGAAAACTTAAAAAATATAGCCTTTGAAGTTGGCGAAAAGTGTAGAAACTAATGAAAATGAAAATAAAAGATAGAAGAGGAAGAATATAAAAGAATTTCAGTTTCTGGTAACGGCCATTATCGTTATTTCACGATCGATATCGGCCGTTACCATTACATCTTCAAATCAAGAGGGACCGTTGTATAACGGGGTAATGGGTAAAGGCCTCTGTTATGGTCCCGGCTTGTGGATTTGGTTATGGATCTGTGGGCTAAGGGTATGGCAGGAGTTTGAGTGTTTGGGTTAAGAGTTTTTTTACGACCTCTGGTCATTAACAATTCAAGCTCTAAAAGAGGGAACCTGAAACCTCTGAGACTTAAAGCGCTCAAGACTTATCTGATTTTCGAAGCTGTCCTCTTCATTGATGTTATTGCTTAAATACAGAAAGGAAGTATAACTGTTTCCTACATCAAAGGAGCACTACTTCAACATGGAGGAACACCCTCCTCAACTAACCACATAAAATAAAAAGTGGAGGAATACCCTCATACAAACAGGGAATAATTAACACAATTAACTAATAGATAGCTGAAAGATAACTGAAATATTTGACTAATTCAGAGACTCAATATGTGGCTGCTTTGACTTGGATCCACGATTGAATCGGGTATAGACTTGCAGTGGTTTGGTAACAGCCCCCCAAAACCTGTTACATAATGGCCGTTACATAACATAACAATCGTTATTTAAAACCATGGTAACCAATGAACATCCTTTCAACCATAAAGGAAAGATAACACTGAAAAAATTGGTTCTATTTTGTGTAAGGATTTATCTGTCAAAGAGATGTGGTTAACACTGATACTAAGGCTCTACTCAAAATTGTGGTTGGGAGGCCAAAGAAATACTTTTGAACAACGACTAGTTTAGAAATTAGATATCGTTGAAAAATGTTATTTAGTTATTTTGGTATTCTTATCACTAAAATAAATCAAATTTAACTTTAAATCATTTTTTAATATCTATTGAATTCCGAGAAAGTGTTGGCTATAGTAGGCATTAATTCATTTTCATATGGATTCATATAAAGGATTGAGATGCTTTGCACATTAAAATGACTAGTCAATTCAATGTCACAGCCCAACTATTTAACATTTATTCCACTTTTATATTTTCCCATTTCGGTATACATTCCTAACACTTCTGCCTCAAGTGTAACCACATGTACCACTTGATAGTTGGTTAGTATTAACCTAACACGGACCCAATTACACAGCATTATAGGCAGCTAAAGCCCACAATTCAAATTGGACTCTAATACCATGTTTGAGATAATGGAATAAAGCATAACTTTACACCAAAAGCTAACTCAAGGGAGAAGAATTGCCCAAGTCCTATTTTGCAACTAAATCCTTGTCTGAAACCATGAGATAGAACATATTCTCCTCACGCCCATACATGAATATCTAAAGCGTAGAGTCACGTGCATGAACATTTGCAAGTGGCTCATCATCAAGGCAAGGATAGGCTCTAAAACATGCTGAGAAAGCACTCAACCTAAAAGCTTAATCTTGTAGGTGAGGGCCTCGAGAATAATCTTATATCTCTAACACATCCCTTCACACAAATGCGCACTAAGCTTGAAGCATGAACAAGGAAATGCCCACTTTATCTCCTATGAAATATGAAATTAAAAGATGGGATAGCCAAGATTCAAACTATGGACTTTTTAGCCTGAGATGCTCTGATACCATATTTAATTCAAAAAGAGTGTTGGGCATATTAGACATGCATTCATTATAGTCTGGATTTAAATAAATGATTGAGTACACATTAAAATAACTAGCCAATTCAATTTTACAACCCAATCATTTGCATTTATCCTTTCACTTCTATATTTTCCTGATGTGTGATATACATTCCCAACAATATCAATTAAATAACATATTTAAGGGGCTTATTTTTCAATAGCAACACCAACAACAAAGTCAAACATACCCTAAGTTGTATAGTAAAGGCAGCATTTCTCCATGGAAATAAAAATCCCCATCCAATGGGTACTTGAGTTTGCCATACATATAAGGATGGTCTACTATACCTTTCAGAGTAAAGTTTCCACCTTCTTATTCCTTTCCCTTTATATTTCTTAATGCATCAAGTTCTTGCAATGCATATCCATGAGAGTCAAGGAAAAGAAGTATAAACATCCAATTCACAAGAGAAAATCGGATCACGGTTGAAAGAAGTGAAAGCTGTAAGGTAAGTGAATTATTTCTTCCTTCTCTTAGTGTTTTGGGATTTACCCCAAAGTGGATCTTTCAATTCTAAAATAGAAGGATTTCAATGCTCTATTTATTATCGAGACCCAGAGTTTGATAAAAATAAAAAATAAAAAAAAATAAAACCCCCATCTTCATTTATAAATAAACTAAGTCTATAGCCGATTAAGAGGTGCCAGCATCACCATAATTCATTTATCAAGGATCTGCAATTGAAAAACCGATCCAAATGTCTCCAGCCACCAGAACATTGTTGACATCACTAGCTGTCATACAATATTATTTTCAATGTTCATTTCTTTTATGTCATTCTACCGTAGACGCTTTCACAAACACTATTTGGTGCAGTTATACCAGCAACGACTTCAGGAAGGTATTTTATTTTGTATATTAGCAAGCTTCCACAAGACAGCAATATTTATATAATGCTTCTCAGAATCCATTGCACAAACCACAGCTGTAACTCATGAACCAACCTGTACTTGTCCGTAATCTCAAATATATTTCATCCCGACTCTTGCCCGAGGCTCCCTTACTCAACCTTTCCTGTAAAGAATGCCGTAATGCACCTACAAACAAGCAGAAATAATAACAATTTATACAAAATCTAAATGTCAGAAAGGAACCTATACATGTGCAATCATGTTAAATAGTCAACCCTTTAGTTGACAAGAAGAGTTCTAACATCACCATTAAGTAGTCTATCTTGTCTTACAATCAACTATATTTACATAAATAATTGTATATTTATCATTAGGCCTCCTATGTCCAAACAAGTAATTAACAATGCCCATAAGTACAATGGATAGCTTTTTCAGGTGGGCATCGATCATAAACCATGCAGAGAATCATAAAGCTATTGACACATTAGATATTACTGACATTTCTAAAACTAGTGTCAGCAATAGCATGTAAACCTGTCAGGTCTATTTTTAAAACTGATTCTTACTCATTCAACTAAGCAACAAAAAGATACAGAGTGAGGGAGGACAAAAGCACAATAAAATGTACGACATAATATAAACCAATCAATTGAAGATACTAACTTGCAGAAACTTGCTGGGATTTATTGTCAATTTGCAAAAGTATTGATTTGCTGCTCAAAGAGCCATCCTTCTGTAAGTCAATGCTTATAGGAGCACGGGTAGCACCATTTTCACCAGTTGGCTGAACATTGAAAAAGAAAAAAATTTATTTGGTTAGAATGCAAAAAGGGAAGTACCAAGCAAAAGAATATACAAGAATTTTCGCATATAACTTACCAAAACAGGATGCCCAATTAAGCTGTTTAGAACTGCAGATTTACCAGCACCCTAACCAGATTTTCCACAAAAAGTAGGGGGGAAAGATCAAAAAATAGTAAAAATGCTTGCATAGCAGAAAATAATAACTACAATAACAAAGGAGGCCAGATTTTAATAACTAGAAGTTAAGTCCCTTCAAGTGCTACTCATTGCTCATAGAAAATTAGCAACAGCACAAACTACTTCAAAACAGAAATGCCACTGTAATAAACTTAATCATCTTCACTAGTTCCTTGTATGTACTGCATAGAACCCTCGGCCTTGCCCCCCCCAGTTCATACTATGAACTAGACTGGGACCTGACCATGTCAATGGTTCCAGTTCATAAACATAAACTGGCCTGGAATCAGTGCCATTCAAAATAATTAATTTATATTGTTTCCTTTTTTTAATATTTTTACATTAGAAACTAAATAAATAAAGTCCTTAAACCTATATCTTATAAATTCTACAGGTTAATAGTTAGAATGGATAGAAGATTAATATCGTTGTAATTTTTAATAGTTCTGAACCAAGATCATCAAACCAGGGCTGAACTGGAACCGCATCAAACAGCTTCAAACCTTTCAAGCCGGAATCAGTCTGAGCTGGCTTCCAGCTCAAACCTGCAGTTCTGACTCATGGTCAGGTCGACTTGTACGCACACACAGGGGAACAAATTTTAAGCAACATCAAATATGTAAACCCCACAATTCGTTCTCTAAAAGATAGCTACAGAAGAGAGTTTCGTCTAAACGCTGTCGAGACTCCAGGATTCAATTTCTGATGATTATCAAAAGTAATCACAAGATGTTCCAAGAATGTCATCCTTAAATAAGCGAACCTGTATGCGAAAATAAATGACGCTGACCTCAACTAGGTCGGGATTAACTAAGAAGAATTATGACAAAAAGTGATCCACATAGCTTACCCTAACTAGGTTAATTTAATGCTTAGCTGAATCCAGCTGAATTATTAGTAGCAATTAAATTCAGTTCCTTTTGCTTTGAGATATATTTACATCATTTACTTCCCGTTGCTGAAGCTAACACAAATATACTTGGATGCATCAGCTAGTCACTCACACCCCAGTAGAAAGAATCCAAGTACTGTCACTTCAAGCATACAAAAAAAAAGCAGCTAAAAAGATCTATCAAATTTAAACACACAAAACAAAGAACATAGAACTCTTGCAAACTCCAAAGAGCTGAATCCTACTACAATCCTCTGAATCCAATCCAATCACTAGACACATGTAGGTGTGCACATATACCAAAAAAAGGAACTTACAACATTGCCAAGGGCAACAACATTAAGAAAAGTAGAAGTCCTTCTAGAAGTGGAGCTCGGCTTCTCGTCAACATCTTCGTCAGCAAGCAAAGCCGCCGCTTGCCTCATGGACTCTGAGAGCTCCCCCAACTCTTCGATCGCCTCCATGTAAATTGAAATTAACAAAATTTCCAAGACGAAAAGGATCTAAAAGAAGTAAGAGAGCCAAGAATTGTTCCGAGTAAAGGCTAAGGCGATCCAAGTAATGCAAAAACCCTACAAGTTTGAGATCTAATGGCGTCGGGGGAGATCAGAATTGAAATTTCAACGATTTTGAAAACAGAAGGAGAGATGAAAGAGAGAGGTGAGGTGAGTCTCCTCGGAGAGAAATGTTTGTTTTTTGAAAAGAGCCACCACCACCTCCCCTTGCGTTTTGAATTGAGTTTTCTATTCTCTTCCACCGTCTTTATTTTGAATCTTTTTTCAACTCTCTTTACTGTTGTCCTCTAGTCTCACAGAAGTTTTTTTTTATTATTATTATTTTTTATTTTATTTTCTTAAACGGAGAAGAAGTTTCTCCTTTGCCAACTTAAATTTTGATTCATAATTTTAAATTAACGATTTATTTTTGTATTAATGAAAATTAGAAAGAAGTCTTGTAATTATTTAATATTTATAGTTTTTAATTTAATTTTAATTAAAAAATTTGCATTATTATATTATAATAAAAAATACATTTAAGTGGTTATTACTTTTTCCGATGATATTTTTAAGAAAGGTCATTATTACTTTTCAAAGTGGATTATTACTTTTTACACGTTGCAGTAATTTATAATTATGTCTAAATTGTAATTTTAAACCCCACGTTTATGTCTTTTTGCGCTGATTGCAATTATAATCGAAGTAAAATTTTATATGTATTTAGGATTAATTATTATGATCTTTGAATTTTTTTTTTATGGATGAAATTTTTATAATCAATTTTCATATTTATTAAAAATTTATTATATAACTCTATTATATTGTGACGATTTATGATATATTTTATGAATATTATATTATGTTAATATTAATAATTAATATTTATAAAATTATAATTATTTACACTATAAATTTTATAAAATATAATTAATTAATTTTTAGATTTTATACAATATAATTAAAAAGTCATAGGACGAAGCACTCATATTGTGATATATATTGCGTTTAAAGATTAAATAATTAAACTTAGATAAATATTGGTGGTTAAATGTCTATATTATCCTTAAATAATTAAATTTACAATAGTATTTAATTTTTAAAGTAATTGAATAATTTTATTATTTTAATTTTAATTTTTAAAATAAATGATAATTTTATTATTTAAATTATTTTAGAGTTATACTAATTTATTTTAATTTTAAATATATATAGTAGTTTTGTTTATAAAGCCTAAGTCTAATTAATTTATATTGTTATAATTGATTATTAAAAAGTATTTCTTCCATTTATAATTTTTATTTATTTTATTTTTTATACGAAATATAATTTTTTTAATTTTTAATTATATTTATTTTAATTATATTAAATATTAAAAAATATTTTTAAAAATTTTTTGAAAATTAAATAGAATTATAATAGTTAATTTATATATTGTTATAATATTAAAAAAAAAAAAAAAAAAAAAAAAAAAAAAAAGAGAGAAAGAAAGTAGATACCAAATTTCATTGGTACCATGTATTGTAACAAAGAAAAGCAGCTTGAGCTCATCTACAGCGCAACAATTCATTAAACCTTTCCATCATTGCGTAAATGAGGTACCAACAACGCCATAAACACGTTGAAGACCACACATGGACTATTAGGATTGGACAATACGACAATTGCGATATAAATGAAGGCTACATTCAAAAGCACCACAAAGAAAATATGCAAGATCAAGATAACTCAAGCGGTGATATAAAATATCCCGAATTGAAAGTATATCTAAAGAGGCACGATCATAGCTAGAATTTTTCGCATGATTTTAAAAACTTAGAGATATTGAAATGAAATAATCGATTCAACCGAATTAATTCAGAAGTTAGATTTTATTTTATATTTATTTTGATTTAATTTAATTTTAATAGTAAAAAATTTAATTATTTAAATTCAATTTAATTTTAATAAAAAAATTTAAAAAAATTAAATTAAACTGATTAATTAATAATATTATACCTTTTTATAATATAGAAAGAACCCATTTCGAAAAAAAGATAATATAGGAAGAGCATATCCTAATTGTGCATAAGCAAGAGAAAGATAGAAAAATCGAGAGCTTTATTTCAAATGCAATAAAATGACGTTACACTTATATTCTGGAAGCATCGCTTCTTTTTATATCAGACAACACCATATGCACAACACGTGCATAGAAAATTCAATTCATGCCAACAATACGACATAGTTTAGATGTTCAATATAAAACAATAATAATAAGCAGTAAAACGATGTAGTTTTAACACTCCCTCCTCAAGTTGAAGCTGGTAGGGGCAAAAGATTCAACTTGCGGGTTAGAGTGCTATGGCGAGAGGCTAGGCCTTGGTGAATATGTCGGCTAACTGCTCTTCAGTAGTGAGATGGTTAGGTAATATAAATCCCTATTGAAGTTAATCTTTGACCAGGTGGCAGTCTATCTCGATATGCTTCGTGCGCTCATGTTAGACCGGATTGGCAGCAATATGCTTGGCAGCTTTGCTATCACAGTGCAGTGGAATAGGCAATTGAATGTGAACCTGCAAATCCTGCAAAATATAGTTAATCCAGAGGAGTTCACATACAGTGTTAGCCATTGCACGATACTCAGCTTCAGCTGAGAATTTAGAAACAGTAGGCTGTTTCTTTATTTTCTAAGAAATAAGGCAAGGTCCCAAGTATATGCAATATCCAGAGAGTGACTTTCTGGAATAAGTACAAGCTGCCCAATCAGAGTCACAGTAAGCATTCAGAGATAAATCAGTATCTACAGGAAAACAAAGCCCCTGATGTAAGGAACCCTTAAGATAGCGAAGCACATGTAAAGCAGCCTCCCAATGAGGTTTTTGGGGCATGCTCATAAATTGGCTCAAGTGTTGCACAACATAGCATATATCAAGCCTTGTGAGATTAACATAAAGAAGTCTACCAAGAAGTCTCTTATATAAATCAGGTTTATCAAAAGGCTCTCCTGAGTCAGGAGACAAATGCAAGCCTTGAGGCAAAGGACAAGAGGCAGGTTTACAATGAAACATGCCTGCATCTTTCAATATGTCTGAAATGTACTTAGTTTGACTAAGTAAAGTTGCTTGAGAGGATCTAGCAACCTCTAGTCCCAAAAAGTATTTCATAGGTCCCAAATCTTTGATAGTAAATTTTAAATGTAAAGCAAGCTTGCACTCAGTAATGGCATCAATGGAGTTTCCAGTTAAAATAATATCATCAACATACACAAGCAGTATCAAAGTTACAGCACCAGTGTGCTGGGTAAAGAGACAATGATCATGTGGGGACTACACAAAGCCCAAACCCCTGAGAAAATTGGTAAATTCAATGTTCCACTGTTTAAAAAGGCTTGTTTAAGCCCATATAAGGACCTTTTAAGCAAGCAAACCTACCCTGGCTGAGCTCTGTGATAGCCTTGGGGAGGTGTCATGTACACCTCTTCATCAAGATAACCACGTAAAAAAGCATTATTTATATCCAATTGGAAAATTGGCCATTGTCTGAAAGTAGCAAGAGCAATGAAAATTCTTACAGTTGTAAGCTTGGCCACAAGTGAAAATTTGTCTTTGTAATCCAACCCCTCAATTTCGTTGTAACCTTTGGCCACCAACCGAGCCTTATATCTTTCTACATCCCCATTTGGCTTAAATTTCACTTTATAGACCCATTTACAGCCTATTACTTTTTTTCTCTTAGGTAAACTAATGAGCACCCAAGTGTTGTTATTTTCCAGGGCCTGAAGCTCTTGCTTCATGGCTTCAACCCAATGTGCATCCTTAGATGCTTGAATGTAAGTACAAGGTTCAGTGATCTTGTTGATATTGCAAATGTAAGACTGATGTAAGGGATGGGAGGTCATGAAGGATGCTTGTTGGGAATTTACATAGTCCTGCATCCAGACAGGCGCTTGTCTATGTCTTTGAGTCCTTCTAGCTGAAGTATATTTCTATAGGTCATCACTGGTGTGACCAGATGGACAGAAATCAACATCTGGACAATCATTCTCAATCACAGGAATAGGAACCACAGAGTTCTCAATCAGATTAGTGTTTTGGAAGGGAAATATGTTTTCATGGAAAATGACATCCCTACTAATAAAAAAGGTACTATCACTGATGTTATAAAGCTTATAGGCTTTGTGTGTGCTGGCATAACCTATCATCACAGCTTTAATGGCTCTTTCTTGAAATTTGTCCTTCTGAGTTCCCATAGAAGTAGCAAAACACAAGCAATCAAACTTTCTCAGGTGAGAATAGTCAGGTGAGGTCCCATAGAGCCTCTCATAAGGCGTGGACCAATCAAAATGTTCCATAGGCATTCTATTAATTAGGTAAGTAGCAGTAAAGATATATTCAGACCAGAATTGAATAGGAACTTGTGATTGCATTTTCAAAGCTCTAGCAGTGTCAAGTATATGTCTGTGTTTCCTCTCCACAACTCCATTCTGTTGTGGAGTGTATGGACAAGATCTTTGGTGCTTAATTCCCTTACTCGTAAGCAGAGATCCATAATTATGGCTTAGAAACTCCTTTCCATTGTCACTTCTAATGACTTTGATGGTGGTATTAAATTGATTTTCTACCATGTGTATAAAGTGTTTAGTCAAGCTAAAAGCCTGACCTTTTAAGTGCATCATAAAGGTCCATACAGCCCTACTATAATCATCAACAATGGTGAGGAAGAACTTAGCTCCAGTGATAGAGTTGGTCTTATATGGCCCCCATATGTCAATGTGAATTAATTCAAAAGGTTTTGAGGCTAAGGTGTGACTTCTGGGAAAAGGTAATCTGGCTTGTTTAGCTAGGGGACATACAGGACAGTATTTCATAGCCTCATTACTGATACTCATGCCTTTAACATGTTTGAGTTTACCTACTGATGCATGCCCTAGTCTATCATGCATATCATTCATGGTCACTATATGCTTATGTGTCTGTTCAAGTTGCATGGAATGTTCTTTATTCAAATCCATTTGCAAGGGAGTGCTATTTACAAAGCTGTGAAGATCAGCATTAGAGTTCATGATTTCAAACAAACAATTTCTTACATCAGAATGAGAAAAGCTCATTTGATTCAGCCTGAAGAGGCCTGTTTGTTTCTTGCCTATGGCCACCACCTTCTTATTCAGTGGATCCTGTATAAGGCAATAACCCTTCCACATTACTATACAGTAGCCATGGCTACTCATTAATTGACCAACAGAAACCAAATTATATTGAAAATGTGAAATATAAAGAACATCATCTAGAATCAATTTGCCAAAGAGATTTAGCTTTCCATATTGAGTAACATGAGTTGTTTTCCCATCTAGAAAGCACACACAAATGTGCTTGTGTAGTGGGTGCAAAGTGGTGAACAGGCTGCTGTCTGAACACATGTGATTTGTGGCTCCAGTGTCTAGGATCTAATCAGAGTCAGTTTGCATTTCAGCATTACAAGTGTTATAGAGAGTAGGCTTACCTGCAAAGTTCATGAAATGTGCCTCAGGCCCATGAGATGTGCTTTGGGCAAGAGTTCCTTTCCCCTTTACAAGCTGAGAGACTTCTTGTTTTAAAGAGCTCAGCATGGATGTCAATTCATGTATTCTACTTGATGTGTCTAGATATTCTAGAGGGTTATCCTCTTCTGATTTGTTCCCTTCAATAGTAGCCATAACTTTGGTGCTTCTATTTCCTTTGAAAGATTGGGTTCCTACCTTATTCTTAGCCTTAAACCAATCAGGATACCCAATCAGTTTAAAACACCCTTCTCGAGTGTGGCCATCCATGTTGCAGAAGGTGCAGTGATCCTTCTTGACCTTAGACCTTCTTGGTCTGGACAGACTCTGAGCTTGAGCCTTATTCAATAGGGCAAGAGATTCTGAGTTGTCATTCATTGTCCCCAGAATCTCCCTTTGAGACTCAAATTTTACAACCATTGAGTAAGCCTTGTTTACTATTGGTAAAGGGTCCATCCCCAATACCTGATCTCTCACAGACCCGAAGGCCTCATTTAAACCCATTAGGAATTGCATGAGTCTATTCATGTTCGTTATTTCAGTTATGGCCCTAGAGGCTCCACAGGTACATGTTGGAAGAGGTTCTACTAAACCAAGCTCATCCCACAGCCTCTTCAGCTTAGTGAAGTACACTGACACAGACTGATTTTCTTGAGAGATAAGGGATATTTTCCTGTGCAACTCATAGATCATAGGACCATTGCACTCTCCAAATCTCTCGCAGATCTCTTGCTAGAGATCTCTGGCAGAGGCAATATATATAAACCCATCAACTAACTCCTTAGAGATGGAGTTGAGAATCCAAGATGTGACCATGAAGTCATACATTTTCCACTGTTCACATCCCTCAGTGTCTTTACTAGGTGTCGAAGTAGTGTCTTCGACAAATTCTAATTTCATCTTGGCTCCTAGGGCTATTCTAATGGCCCTACTCCAAGATCTGAAATTAGGTCCTACAAGAGGTGCAGAGACTAGGCTCATACCTGGATGGTCAGATGTTTGAAGACTCAGGGGGTCTCCCATCCCCGTATTCATGATCTGCAATTTTTCTGAAGCTCCAGTCGCCTTTTGTTCCTTGCTACTGCTCGCCATGACCAGATCTTTTTAAAAGACTAAGGATCTCTAGCATACAACTGGTGACGCGCCGCCGTGAATTAGGGTTCAGGCTCTGATACCATGTGCAGAAGCAGGAGAAAGAGAGAAAAATTGAGAGCTTTATTTCAAATGCAATAAAATGACGTTATACTTATGTTCTGGAAGCATCACTTCCTTTTATACCAAACAGCACCATATGCACAATACGTGCATAAAAAATTCAGTTCATATCAACAATACGACATAGTTTAGATGTTCAATATAAAACAATAACAATAAGCAGTAAAACGACGTAGCTTTAAAACTAATCAATAGTGAAATACTTCAACTGAGTCTTAGAATACTAAATTAACGTGTAAAAAATAAAATAAAAAATTACAAAATATAATTGATTGAATCAAATTGAATCAAACCAATTTAATTTAAATTGATTTTTTCTCTAATTCTATTCGATTTAATTTTTATAAATACTTAAATTTTAATTTAAGTTTATTCAATTTAGTTTTAATTTTAAACTAAACTGATAAATACTCATCCTAAGTTCAGTTCTCTAACTTAAGTTCTTTTTTTTTTCACTTCATCAAATCATACCCACCTTGCAATTGCATTATCACATAGACCTAGGTTTGAAAACAGTTGATTTTTTATAGTTTCAGTCTGATTTTAGGGCGGTTATATTTACAGTTATGAATTGCAATTTTTTACGATTCCGTATATGGTTTCAATTAAGTTGGAATTCTAAATGGTCATTCTGATTTCAGTTCAAAAAAATTTAACATTAAAAAAATTTAGATAAAATTAAATAAAAAATATTAAATATTATTAATTGATAATTAAACATATAAATAAACTGTATAAAAGGTGCATAATATAAAAAATAAATTAATATTATATTTAAATGAAAATAATATTATTTACTAGTAAAAAAATAACTTGAACATAATTATTTGACAATTAACTTCCCTATATATTAATTTTAAATACACAATTTTATTAGATTATTTTAGAAATTCAAAATCAAATTAAAATGAATCAGACCTTCGATTTAAACCAAATCAGACTGTCGATTCGAACCAACTAATTTCAGTTCAGGACTCGCAACCGATCTTCTGAAATAAAGTTTCAAATTCAAGAACTGAAACCGGTTCATCAGTCCAATTTCGGACCATGGCCAAGCCTACAGAAATCCATCCGTCTTTCATCATCAGCTGCTATTGGCGGTGATCGTTACCCTACTTGCCTTCCAAATGTTCCAGAGCAAGAAGCAGGTCAATCTAACCGCTCTCCGGTCATTGGCTTTAACAAGTGATTTCCATTGCGTATCGCTGTTCACAGTACCTAGTGGTCTGGCTCTGAGCTAACAAACAATGGGAAGCAAAACTATAACTCCAAGTTAGAACCTAGCGCAGCAGTTCGAGAAGCTTTCTGTAATTTTCACACCTTTGATTTGTTATAAGAGGTGCTTACTCTTTAATGGTAGTAGTTTTAGCTCTACTTTGTTTTGATATTTCATTCAAGAATCTCCACATTCAGTACCAAAGAATTAGAGAGGGAGAGTCGGAATGATTTGTAAATCCATCATAAGAAGGATTGCGTTCATAATTAATTATTAGCAAGTACATTCGTCTGCAGAACCATAAGGCCTATTGTATAAACATGCCTGCTGCATTTCTATTCCATAACATTAGGATCCCTTAGAGCCGACGCAAAGAACTTATTGCCTCGAGAACAAAACCAGGTTTCCAGGCAGACATTAATCATTTACTCGGCAGAGAAGTATGTCACGGCTGCTTGGAACTTGCCCCTGCCAATAGAAAACGACTGGGAGAGCGCGTAATGCCAATAGAGGGTTAAGCCACAGCAACTCCAGCAATGCGAGGTCGCGTTTCTGCTGTACCGGTTTCTGGTATTAAGTCCAGTGTGACTTTTCTTTTTGTCCCTGTCTTGGGTACAGGTGCTGAATGCCTAACATAGCTTCTCAACTTTTGCAGATCTTTTTGTTGTAGTGGCTTTCGAAGGAAAGCTTCAGCACCACTCGCAAGACACCTGCGGAGCACATAACAATCAAGTACAGGATGGAAGGCCTTGTGAACCAACCATTCTATGATGCAACTTTATATTATGTAATCCACTACTTGATAATGAAAGATGCAGCCCGATTATTGAACAACCATGAGCTAGGTGGGCAACTTGGCATTTCCCCATTGGTTAAACAAAGTATTTCATATAAATTTGTGGTTAATTTTCCACCAAATATATGAAAAGATGGATCTCCAAATACTGGAAGAGTTCTAAGCAACACTCAGATCACTAAGGAGGTTTGGGAGAGGAAGAAAAGATGGGGAGAAGGGAAAATGCGACAAGGGCCCATATGTTTGTTTCTTACCATGAGGTCGAACATCCCATTTCCCTCCCTCTACATTTTCATCTCTCCCAAACATAGCCCAAAAGTTATTGATGAATAGAAGCCCCATCAAATTAGCGCTAAAAGAGACAAGCAATTTTCTTGGTGCCTATATTTAGATGCAAAAGGCACCATATTGATGTACTGTAGATGCAGATTGCTGATTAAACCAAATATACGGGAATATAATAGCCAACACAAATGAAAGCTTATGTGCAGATTAAACCAGATTCACAACAGAAACTTCATAACGGATATCCAAGATTAAAATGCCAAATCATATCAAACTCCAAAGGCTGCCTACAACTGAAAGGAAGGCAACGGTAGCAAAGAACAAAGTACTCGTGTCTCTCTTTTGGAAAATTGGTTGGCAATAAGGGAATGATTGTTCTATGGACTAATGCCAATTTGCCCCTGAACTAGACAGCAGGTGGCTAAAAATATCAAATTTCATCTTTTCGGTCCAAATAGTTCAGAAATAAATTTAGACTTAAAGATTAAGTTTGATATTTTTGGCTGCTGCTAGATAACTCAGGCAAATTTGACCTTTTTGCCATTGTTCTATTGATGTAGACATGTTAATGTGCCTTATCAATAACAAATTTAATGTTAAGTGCCATCTTAATATAAATGTATATTATTGGAAAAGTGAGTAAATACTGCTTAGCCACAGAAGCTGCCAGCTTTTCTCTTAACATTAATGATCTTCGTCATTCATTTTAAAACACTTTTACTAGTTTATTCTAATGAAGCACTAAATTTTCTCTCCTTTCCTTTTCTTCTCTCACAGTAGCTAGCCAAGAGTTAAAAAAAAAGGGCATATCCTGTTTGTGGAAAACCAAAGTACCATATCTTAATGACCATATCTGATCGAAGTTCACTACATTTTGCAAATCAGCCATCTAGCAAATAAATTTTGGAGAAAAACCCAAGATTGATTAAACAATATCCAAAAACAATCAACAAGTATGATAGTAGACTTGCAGGCAGTTATCTTCTTGGTGCTCTAACAAAAGAAACTAATGTGAGAGAAATACCTGCTGATTCTCTGTGGATCATATTCAGATGATATTATCACAACAGGAATGGACTTCACGTTGCTATTTTCCTGGGGATAAAAAAGAGGGACTCTGTTATAGAAAGTTCCTATGGGATCTGGTTTCTTCAAATGTAATGAAATCAGTAAGCTGTTACTTAAGAAAATGAAACACTTAATATCACAATCAGAAAATTCTGATCTTATTATTGGTTTCTTAGTACAATATACTCATGTCCCAAATACCTAACAATCAAGAGCATGGATTTAAATCACAGTTATAGGCAATGGAAATAGGCCTGTAACGGCCATAATATAATGGCAATACTGCGCAAATGTTTTTATAAAATTTGCTAAGTTCATGAAATGATAGATATTTAAAAACATAATTGAAACTAAGATATATAACTAAATAATAAGCATAAAAATATCAAATAAGATAGCAAGTCTATCATTCTTAGACATCATCAGCATTTATCAGTTTAAAACATTAGCTACAGCCAGTGATAGCCTTAAATCTAAATTTAATGGCACGGGTAATGGTACCCAAGAACCCTTTGTTTAATATTCAAGTCTATCATGCCCTTTTTCTTTTTTACCTTAACAGCCATGAGAAGATCATATCCATTCATCTCAGGCATACAGTAGTCAGTAAGGATTATGTTGATCTTTTGGTCCTGCAAAATTGAAACAAAAGTTATGTGATGAATGGTTAAAAGTAAGCTCAGAAAAGTTGTTTCAACTTCATAGTTCATCTCCAACCAACTTAAAAATACAATAAGTTAGGCAGCAAGCATGCATCTCAATTCTCAAAATTGTAGCCATAAAGCAGCATCATTTCATATAAATGTGACCCCAAAAACTGAAGAAAAGTATTATCGATAGGAACTCAAGTGCAATAATCGTTGATATTCAGATCCACTCTATGGTACTTGCGGAAGCAAACATCAATCTACCTGATATGCTGGTCCAAACCCCAGCAACTTGTCTTATACTTCTTCCTTAGATGTTTGCAGCAAGAAGGTTCAAGGTCTAATGGTTAAAGTTCATTTTATATTTTGGAAAACAAACAAAAAAAAAGGATGCACTACAGTTAGTTTCTACCTATAGACGGTCACCCTCTAATGTCAGTGCATAAAACCCAATGGACAAAGAAGGGAACATTGTAGGAGTAATAAAATACGAAGGTTATAAATTATTATAATCTGTCAAATATGATACAAATACAATGCAAGAACAGTTTGATATAAAAAGTTAGCTTTTAATCTTGCAAATGAAGCAAACTTGCAAATGGAAATTCTCCAAAATCTAGTGAGATTTGACATCTCTTTAGTTGAAAACAGTATCCATAGTATCAACAAACAGTGTGGAACACAGAAGAGTTGCAATACTAGTGCTTTTATGGCAATCAAACCTCAAGTAATCGATAATTTTTAAGATTCAGATATAAAGGAGAGGAATTTAAGGTTTAAAATTAGAATTAGAGACAGTTAAAATGACAAAAGAAAAAGAAATTGGTGGGATATCCTGTAACAGTAAAACAATTAATTTAGCAGTTAACTTTGGGAAGAAAGGAAGACCAAGCGAAGAATAGAGGAATGAGAGAAATGCTAGGCAGGCAATCTTTCCAAATCAAATCAAGCACTCATAATTTGCATCAACAGTACTATGCCATTCTTTATATCCAATTCCCTCTCTAGGTCAATAAATTACTTAATTAGTACTACAAATATAGTACTATCCTCATTCGTTCAATTATCGCACGTTTATGCAATGAATATGCAACTATGTCTCTACTAATATGCAACCAGAAATCATTTATGACACATGTCAGAAGTATCTTGTCAAATAATAGAAAGAAAAGAAGAATCAATGTAACTGCATCACAGACACTCCAATTTCTTATGTTTGTTGTATCATACGCAACACTTCCCCCACCACCACCACCAAAGAAACAGGATTTTGTGATTCATAACTCTGTAGTGTGGGCACTCCAATGTCTACACTATACCTCAGAACTAGCACCATGGGCCATTAATACTATCATAAAGTCCAAAAACCATCATATACTAATTTGGCAAATTTAAAGTTGGGATGCATTCTCATAGATCAAGGGCATATAAGCTTTTGAAATATAATGATCCAATCACTAATAATTGCTAAAAATTAGCTAAATATAGGATTTGCTAGTGGTTGTTACAGTATAGTAAACTAAACGGATGGGAGAAGACTTAATATTTTATTAACAGAATGGGTCTTTATATACAGTATTTCAGACTCTAGATAACCATACAGCTAAGCTATACTAACAGAATTACAAAGATATAGATTACAACAGATATATTTAACCTTATCACTAACATTCCCCCGCAAGTTGTACTATCGGTGTGGAGCGATAGTCAACTTGTCTCTTAAGAAAACAAATCTGTTCTTAGCCAATGGTTTCGTTAAAATGTCCGCAATCTGATCATTGGAAGACAAATAACGTACATTTAATTCTTTGCAAGCAACTCTATCTCGAACAAAATGTACATCGATCTGTACATGCTTCATGCGGCTGTGGTGAAGAGGATTAACAGTTAACGATGTTGCTCCAATATTATCACACCAAAGCACAGGTGTGTCGACTGTAATCCCCAGTTCTTGTAACAGATTCCGAACCCAGAGAAGTTCAGATGTGGTATTTGCAATTGCGCGATACTCCGCTTCCGTTGAAGATCGAGAAACACTCTTTTGTTTTCGAGAGCTCCATGAAATCAAATTCCAACCAAGATAAACCGCATACCCAATAGTCGACTTCCTATCTTCAACAGACCCAGCCCAATCCGCATCACTATAAGCAGTCAGAGTAGTAATTACAGATGGGCGAATAACTAAGCCATAACTAGAAGTTCCCTTTAAATACCGCAGTATACGCTTGACCTCCTGCCAATGAAGTTCAGTCGGAGAGTGCATGAACCGAGCCAGGCGATTGACTGAGAAACCAATTTCCGGTCGAGTAAACGACAAATATTGAAGACTTCCAACTGTGCTTCGGTATAGCGTTGGGTCTTGAAAGGCAGTCGTTGCTGCTGGTGTGTTGTAATTTGTAACCGAAGCTGGTGTAGCAACGTCCTTTGATTCATGCATATGAACTCTTTGAAGTAAATCAATTATATACTTTGTTTGAAACAGGAACAAAGTACCACTATCCCAAGTTGCTTGCACTCCCAGGAAGTAATGCAAAGTGCCTAAATTTTTGAGCAAAAATTTGCCTTGAAGACATGTCTCAACCTTTGTAACCATTGCCATATCATTCCCTGTTAAAAGTAGATCATCAACATAAATTAAACAATATAAAAGTGAAGCTCCCTGCCGAAGAATGAACAATGAATGATCCAATGTAGATTGATTAAAACCACAACCAATCAAAGCATCTCGTAAACAGTGATTCCATTGACGCGGGGCCTGTTTTAATCCGTATAAGGAACGATGTAGTTTACACACATGAGATGGTCTAGACGCATCAACGAAACCAGGAGGCTGCACCATGTAAACAGCTTCATCAAGCTTTCCATGGAGAAAAGCATTAGACACATCATATTGTTTAACTTTCCACTTACGAGAAACGGCAATGCTCAAAATCATTCGAATCGTGGCGGGTTTAACGACAGGAGAAAAAGTTTCTGCATAATCCACACCAGGGCGTTGATGAAACCCCTTAGCAACTAATCGCGCTTTGTAACGTGCAAGCGACCCATCAGCATTCTCTTTAACTCGAAAAACCCATTTGCATCCGACGATGTTGGCATTTGGTGGTGGTTCTGTTAACTCCCAAGTCCCAAGCTGTAACAAAGAGTTAAGTTCAGAGGCCATGGCTTCTCGCCATTCAGGATACTTCTTCGCTTCAACAACACTTTTAGGCTGCCGAGGTACCACCGCTGCGAAGATTCTAGGTTTAGAATGACCTGTTTTAGAGCGAGTAAGCATAGGATGATTATTAGGTGCTGCCGCTTGCAAAGGCGCAACTAATAATGGTTGGTCATCACCTCTAGACTCTGTATTGTCAACAACAGCTAACGGAATTTCTGTATGGTCAACAACTGCAAGTGGAATGTCGGAATCCCTTGCATCAGTTTGTCGTCCAGAATCTGAAGCATCAATCAAGCCCATATTTTCATTCACCTGTTCCGAACCCATACTTGGACCATCAATTTGAGAACGCTGCACAGCTGGAATAGCAGTTGATGGAAAAATCCGAGCAGTATTGTCAAGAGGTGCTGGCGGTGGCCCAAGTATTCCTGGACTTGAATTCACAGTAAACCCAGGTTTCGAATGAGAATTAGCAGTTGCTGAAAACTGCAGTTGTGAAAAATAAAAACAATCTTCATCAAATACCACATCACGTGAAATATATAGCCTATTGGAGGAGACATCCAAGCACTTGTAACCTTTGTGTATAGAGCTATACCCCACAAATAAACACTTAACAGATCTATTTTCAAGCTTATTCTTATTATAAGGCCTTGTAAGTGGATAACAAACACATCCAAAGGTTCTGAGCTCATGTATATTAGGCTTTTTCTGAAACAATTTCTCATAAGGCGAGCAATTTGGTAACAAAGATGTGACAACTCTATTTATCGCATATACAGCAGTTTCAAAAGCAAAGTCCCAATATTTGAGAGGTACAGACCCATGATTTAACAAAGCTAAACCAGATTCAACAATATGCCTGTGTTTTCTCTCAGCACACCCATTTTGTTGTGGTGTGTGAGGACATGACAATCGTAACGAAATACCATTTTCACTAAAAAAAGGAGCTAACGGCCTAAACTCCCAACCCCAATCACATTGAAACATTTTAATTTTCTTGTCAAAAAACTGCTCTACAAAAGCCCGAAATTTCACAAAGGTTGAAAACACTTCAGATTTATTTTTTAAACAATAAACCCATGAGTATTTGCTAAAGTGATCATAGAACAAGACATAGTATCTAGGAGATGGACCCCACACATCAGAACAAACAAGCTCTAAAGGAGCAGAAGCAGTAAAGGTAGACAAGGAGTATGGAAAACGATGGGACTTCGATACGCAACAAGCTGAGCATAAAGAATTCTTAGTAGAATTGAAGAAAACATTATTCAACTTTAATGTAGAAATAACTGCTCGATCATGGGCATGTCCCAATCGAGAGTGCCAACATGGAAAAGAAACATGATTAACTGAAAATAACGAAGTAGAAGACTGAAAGAATTTGTAGAGACCCCGATCAACTGGACCTTTATGAAGTACTCTCCTCGTGCGGATATCCTTAACAAGAAAGAAATCAGGAAAAAACTCAAGTGAGACCCAATTATCACGAGCAAACGAGTTTACAGAAACTAAACTGAAAGGTGATTTTGAAGAATAAAGAACATTATTCAAGCGAAATTTAGAGTTGTCACATAACACATTGCTACCTATATGAGATATAGGAATTGTATTACCATTGCTCACTGTAACCTCATCAGGTCCATGATACTCAGCTTCAAGAGACAGATTATTCATTGACCCTGTAAGATGATGTGTGGCACCAGAATCAACAATCCATGGTTGCGCAGAAGCCGGACCAGTAGAGGTATGGTGAACCTGTGGAGATTTTCGTGGACTCGGACACTGACGAGACATATGGCCAGTGCCATTACAATTGGAACAAGTAATTGTACCACCAGAAATTGAATTCTTGGAACCCCTCTCTGAAGCAGTATAGGATCGTCCACCACGCTGTGACTGATTTTGGCCCCTTCGTCCTCTAGAAGAATTATTACCAGGCCGAGGATGAGAATCATGACTGCTATACAACGCCGTGACAGGAGCAGAGATAGCAGCAGCAGCCTCATGTTTCTTGAGCTGTTGTTCTTCAGCCAGCAACAAACCACGAAGATCCTCATACTTAATTGGTTGTAATCGTGCCTCAATTGACCTTGTGAATGGGCGATAATCAGGTCCAAGACCATCTAGAATAGCCCCAACAAAATCCTCTTCAGAGATCGAACTCTGAAGTGCCTGTAATTGATTTGACAAAGATCTAGCACGCTGTAAATAAGTCTCAATAGGCTCATTATTCCGCTCAAGATGATGAATGGCACTCTTCAAGTGCCGAATCTGAGTTCTTGATCCAGCAGCAAACGACGCTTCCAAACTCCTCCATGCTTCTAAGGCAGAAGCAACACCAACAACATTGTTAAGAAGAGATTCAGTTAGAGATGAATTGATCCAACCAAGGACAATCTGGTCCTCCAGATACCAGGTTGTGAACGCCGGATTTGGGGAATTATCAACGACAGGTGGTGGTGGACTAAAGTTTGGATCTATGTGTTTCTCAAGATTGTAACCCCTCAAAATCGGCAAAAGCTGTGTTTTCCAAAGTATATAATTACCAGAGGTCAGTTTCACCGTAAGCTGATTACTTACGTTCGGAACATTAGAGAAAGAAGCAAGAATAGAAGGAGAAGAAGACATCGAAGAGATAGAAGAAGTATTAGAGCTTTCAGAGGTTCCGGATGTACTCATGGTTGTTAGACCTGTAAGGCTCTGATACCATGAACGGATGGGAGAAGACTTAATATTTTATTAACAGAATGGGTCTTTATATACAGTATTTCAGACTCTATAGATAACCATACAGCTAAGCTATACTAACAGAATTACAAAGATATAGATTACAACAGATATATTTAACCTTATCACTAACATAAACCATTAGTTGATTGAGATGTACAATTCTAAAATTTGTATCTAGATTCAAATTCTGTGAAAACATACAGATTTACCAAAATCTTCTCAGTTTCATGTCATCTACTTTCATGAGATTCTTAAAGAAACAATCGATAACAAGGAACAAAAATAAAATTACTTACATTATAAGTAGATTTCTCCACTTTGTCTTGATTTAATCCAAGAACCTCCAATGCCTTCTTTCCACTCTCAACACTAGTAACTGCAATTTATTAAAAACAAACCTTCAAATCCATCAACCTAACAAATACCCATTTCAGTTCTAAGATTCAAAAACTCACACACCCAAAAAAAAGAAAAAGAAAAAACCCTACAAAATGCAGAAAAACAAAAACCTTTAAACGAGGCTTTTTCAAGAATCTTCCCAACAATTTTCCGGTCAAAAAAGCAATCATCAACAGCCAAGACATGAATGGGGTTGCTATTAGACTCACAAGCGCCCCCCTGTTCGTGCTCCTGCTGCTGCTTCTCCTCCTCCTCCATGACAGGCTCAGCCACCAGCAGGTAAAGCAAAAAATTGAAGTGCACCAGCAAATGGGCGTAGGACAAGGAGGAGGAAGAGGAAGTGCTCGAGGGTTAATAAGGGAGAAGAAGAGAGAGGAAAGAGAAGTATTGGTGAGATAAGGAGAGAATGGAGAAGGTGGGTGGGATCAGAGGGTGACGATTTGGCGATGGAAGAGAGTGTGCAGAGTGAAAAGAGTGGAGGAAAAGCGAGACTTCTTTAGATTGCAGTGTCGGGAATCTTTCACTCCGGACCGTCTCTCACCTGATTTTGACATATTCTTGTCCCCATTCTCATCCGACATTTTATTTTATTTTATTTATTTTATTTTATATTCAGAAAATTTTTAATTCTTTTCTAATAAAATATAATAATATTAATAATATATATAATTAAAAATACAAATCGTTACTTATATTAAAGACTAATAAAATTGCATTGTTACTGTTATTATCATATTATGCTAAGGTAGAAAATTTTAAAATAAAATTAATAATAATTAAAAAATTTAAAATAAATTATTCAGATTTTTAAATGTATAAAATTTAATTAGAACAAAATAATAAAAAGTAAAATTATAATAAAACTAAAAAGACAATATTATTTTGGTGATTATTTATTATATACTTTTTTAAAATTTATTTTGATTATTAGCATAATTTAAATATTATCCTTAAAAAGAATAGTTTAGAAAATCATTCTGAGAAAAGGTTATAAAATTATTTTATTATTTTAATATTTTTAAAATTAAATCAATAAGTATTATTTCAAAAGTAATTTTAATATTTCAAAACTAATATATTTAATAAAATTATTTATTTTAAAATAATTTTAAAAATAATATTAAATAGTAAACATATACGATAAATTTTAGAAAAAGATAATTGAGAATGATTTTAATCGATATAAATTATTATTCTAAAATTATTAATATAACTTTAAAAATAATAATAATATAAAAATAATTTTTAAATATACTTAATAATGAAAATTTGATAAAATATGAGATGCATTTGGTAAAATATTAAAAAATAAAGTTTAATGGACTAAAAAAATGGAGGATTGAATTGTAATAAAAGTAAAAGATAAGGTTTTTTCAGTTGTTACGGTAATAAATTGACATATCAAATAATTTATTCTAACCATTTAAATAATTATAAAATATAATTAGAATTTTTTTTTTTAAATGAAAATCGAGAATTGAGAAAGTAAAATTTAAAATTTTTTAGATGTATTTTTTATTGAATTATATTTGTACATGCGTATTTAGAATAATTTTAAAATGTCAAAATTTTAAATTAATTATTTAATTATATTATTAGCTTATTTAAATTTAAATTGATTAAAAAATTGTTAATTAAGTTTTATTATAGATGATTCTATTGATAAATTTATAATAAATTTTATTTATTAATATTAGAGTGATTTTTTATATGAAAATAATTAATAATAATTTATTATAATAATAAGTATTAAATTTTATTAAAAATAAATAATTTTATAATGAATAAACACACGTTGAAAAAAAAAATAGTATGTGTAACAATATAGTCCACGTAAACTTTGTATATTTTAAAAAAAAAAAAGTTGTTTTTTCTTCTAATTTTATCAATAAGTCAATCAATAAGGAATCTCTTATCATTTCGCCTTTTTCTTTTTTTGCTTGTCAACTTTTTGGAGCAGCAATCAGTGGATGTTTTAACCATTGGTTATACCGCTCTTGTTTCTTTATTACGGTTTTTTTTTTTTAAATAAAACTTTTTAATATTATTATTATTATTATGATTTTTAATAATATTCAGATTTTTTATTGGAATATATAGAAATTTATTGACTGGAAAGCTTACATGGTTCATCCCCAATTATATAAAATTCAATTTTTATAAAAATCTCAAAATAAAAAGCCTAAAACCCCCCCCTAAAATATAAAACCCTAAAAATCTATGTAGCAATTCAACCTGGTTATTAAATTTAGCCGAAAGATAAAATTCTATTAGAAAATTATATTTACAAGCCAGTCGGATCATATTAAAAATATTTTAATTAAATTAAAATAATTTAAAATTTTAATTTAATATTTTAAAAATTTTAATTTAATTTTTATTTTTATAATTTTATAATCATATTAATTCGATTTGATTTTTAAAGTGAAATGTAGGATAAAATGAAATCGAATTATAAATAATATAATTTTAAAAAAATAATTAAATATTATTCATTTGCTTCGGTGGTAGTTATCACTTAGGAAGATTAAATAGGTCTTGACTTTCAAGCCTTGGCTTTATCTTTTTTTTTTTTTTTGACCTTTTTTTTTTTTTGAATTTTTAATGTCAACCATCCATTTAGAATGAATTTCAACTATTAACTTTCTAAGTATAAATTCATTCTTTGTAATTAAAAACTCTAAATAATTTTTTATCCATTCTTCTAACGGCTCTATCTTCTCCCTTCTTCTCTTCTTCCTCTTCTACCTTCAATCAGAATCAAAGCCATAGAATCAACGGCATTTTCCGCCTTCAATCAGAATCAAATCAATGGCATTTTGTGCTGTGACTGCGAGTCAACAGTCGATCGATTTGATTTAAATTAAATTGAATTTAATAAATTAAAAATTAATATTTTAATATTTATAAAAATAAAATAAAATTGATTTGATTTAATTTAATTTGATTGGTTTAAATTTTTAATAAATTTTTTATTTTTTATATTTTATTTTTAATATTTTAAAATTTAATTAAAATATTTTAACTTTAATATAATTTAATGTCTTTATATTATTCAAAATAATATAATATTATTACTAATTGATTTGATTTAATTTTTTAAATTTTTTTATTAAAATTAAATTAAATCAAAATAATTAAAATTTTTAAAATTAAAAACTAAATAAATCAAAATAAATAAAAAAATAAATTAAAATTTAAAATTAATTTAATTCAATTAAATTTTTTAATTTAAATTAAATACCGTTTACTCCGGACTTTCTAGCCTCCTACAACAAGAGCAACGTGGCGCCTTCGTTCACGGTCGTACAAGCACAACGTTTTGAATGTTTCTTTATTATTTGGACATTTCTTTTTTATTTGTAATGTTACTTTTATTATAAATATATTGAGTTGGTCTGAATGTTAAATTTTTTAGATTATATGTTTTGATTATTATGTGGTTGAAAGTTAGGAGAGGACAAGTGGAGCCGAAAAATTCACTATCCAATCGAATTAAATATTTAATTAAATTTAATTTTAATTATTATTTGATATTTTTTAATTTAATTCAATTTTAAAATCGAGCAAGTGATTACTCAGCTTTAGCTATGCCGACGTGGGTTCATCATCGTCATTTGTCTCTAAGAAATGATTCGGGGTCCACAGTGGAGAGAGCAATAAAATCACCCAAAGTAAAAGATAAAATATAAAATTAAAGCTTCAACAGCAACTAATCCTGGCTTGGTTTCGGTTTCAGTTTGAAATTGATTATTTGATTTAATTTATAAATCGAATTAGAACCAACTAATTTATAACGGTCTAAAAATAATTTAATTTTTTAACGATTTCAATATAATTTTATAGCAGTTACTATTATAGTTTTATGATTCTAGTTCCAATTCAATTTTAATTAAATTTAAATTTTAAAAGATTAATTTGATTTTAATTCAAAAAAATTTTAAAGTAAAAAATTTAATAAAATATAAATAAATAAATATACGTCACACATATTATATTCAACTGGTAAATTATATAAAATATATCCATTTACATAATATAAAAAATAAAATAATATTACATATAATATAAAAAACAATATTATATTGAATGAAAATAATATTTTTTATAAGTAAAAAATTTAAATTTAATTATTTTGTAATTTAACTGATTTATGTATTAATATTAAGTAGCATAATTTTATAGTTTTATTTTAAACTTTAAAAATTAAAGGGAGATTTACAATTTAGTCTCTAAGTATTGCCATTATTAACAAATCAGTCCCTATATTTTTAAAATCCTATTAAAACGTTCTTATCTTTTCTCTCCGTCAATAAAATAGTCATTCCGTCTATTTTTGCCATTAAAAATATAGTAAAATACTAAATTACCCTCCATTATTTTTCTCCTCCTCCTCCTCCTCCTCCTCCTCCTCCTCCTCCTCCTCCTCCTCCTCCTCCTCCTCCTCCTCCTCCTCCTCCTCCTTCTTTTTCTTCTTTCATCAATTCTTCCTCTTGCTTCTTCTTTTGTTTCTTCTTCTTCTCCTTCTTCTCGTCCTTCTTCTTCTTTTTATTCTTTTTCTTCTTTTTCTTCTTCTTCTTCTCCTTCTTCTTCTCCTTGAGAAAAGATAAGAACTATTTTGTTGACAAAAAAAAAAGATAATGACGTTTTAATAGATTTCTAAAAATATAGGGAGTGACGATTTCGTTGACGGAAAGAAACGATGAGAAATGACTATTTCGTTGACGGAAAAAAATGATAATGACGTTTTAATATATATGAGAAAAGATAAGAACTATTTTATTGACGGAAAGAAATGATAAGGATGTTTTAATAGATATGAAAAAAGATAAAAAATGTTTTAATAGATTTTTAAAAATGTAAGGACTAACTTGTTAATAATAATAATATCCAAGAACTAAATAAAGGATTTTATTTAAGGATAAAATTAGATTTTAAAAATTTTCTCTCTTCTCTTTTATCTAATTTTAACGGAAAAGAAGACGGAATGACTATTTTATTGACAGAAAAAAAACATAAGAACGTTTTAATAGGTTTCTAAAAATATATGAAATGACTTGTTAATAATGTCAATATCCAGTGACTAAATTATAAATTTCTCAAAATTAAATTAAAATTAAATCGAATTGTGAATTTAAATCCACGATTTCAGTTAGATTTTGATTTTAATTTAAGGAGAGGGCCGTAATATGCTCTGTAATTTAAAGTTTTGCTTCTATTAAGAACTCAAAACCAATAAATCGGTCAAATTTGACCAATTCAAATTCGATTTAATTTACAGTTCAAATTGGATTGGTGTCGGCAATTCCCCAATTAATAATAAAAGTTTATATATGTCAAAAAATCATTAATAACTTTCTATTTATAAATAATTAAATTAATTAATATTTTTAAGTAAGATAAAAATATAAAATTATTAACTTTAAAATTTGTATTGTATTAAAATAAAGTTAATTAAAATAAGCGATTTATTTTTATCTCTCTTATTTATATTAAATTTTAAATAAAATGCTTGATCTTATATCTAATGTTTATTATTCAAACTATTAATAGATTAAAATTCAACCTCTCTATTTTTTCACATAAAATAATATTATTGCTAAAATTTATTGTTAATAAGAAATAACGAATTAAACTTATTAATATTAATAGTAGTATTTTTTCAGTTATATTCGATTTTTATGTTTCGTTAAAAAAAATTACAATTAAATTGAAAATTTTAAATTCTATGAAAATATTAATCCAAATTAAGCTCATAAATTAAAGATTGAATTTAATGGGTTTGACTTTAACTTTATTTTCTTATTAAAATGAAAAGATTGCACAAATCTAAAGATGAGCACGTCTGCTACTTGAGACGAAGTTTAGAGACGAGACTTGCCTCCATCTAGAGTCTCCAATTGTAAATTGAGATGCCTGTCTCCATGTAAGAGAATTTATAAGAATTAATAGAAATATAAAATGATAAGCATATTGATATTCTGAAATATGAAAAATAGAGTTTACAGTGTGAGAATAAATTTTTTTTGAAAATATCACGTCTCTTATCTTTTATTCTTTTTTCGTTCTCCTCTAGTGGTGCATAATCACCTTGCTATAGTGTCACCTGTTCCGATCACTTAGCTATAGTGTTACTTGTCCCGGTCACTTAGCTATAATGTCACATGTTCCAGTCATTTAGATCTGTACGTACAGACGTGCCAACATATCTCTTTATATTAGACGACTATTTAAATCTTTCAGCGCGCATGCTGATAAAGATGCGAGGTGTTAGGCCTGCTCTCCTACCTCTCACTTAGACCCGTACGTGCCAGCGTACCTCTTTCTATCAAACGACTATTTAATTTCCCCGGCGCACATGCTGATAGAGCTGTGGGGTGATTAGGCATACTCTTCTACTTCTCTTCATATCATCGGGCTAGCCTATCCTCTAGTGGATCCGCATGTATAGTCAGTCTGGTCTGCTTTAGTCATGAGCTGGAGTATGTGATGTTGGATGCCGATATGCTATGAGTTTATATTTTTTTCAAAAAACCCGACGGTCTAAGATAAAAATTAATGCTTGGAAATGTGTGAAGTGAGAAAATAAGGTAAAGTGAAGGATAGAAATTGGTTTTAATTTGACAAAAATACCCCTATAAATTCAATTGTAATATTATAGGGAAGAATCAGTTTTACATTCACTTATTGTTGTCATTGTTATAATAGTGCAGAATTTATTGTGTATGACATTACCAAACAGGTGTACAGTCTGTCAGTTAAATTTACCACATAGAGTGTAAAACATATTTTTTTATTTTGTACAATATTCTTTGGTGTCCCTTCAATCATATTTCACCATTCAGTTATACTTCATAGAAAATTCATACTACCATAGCTTTTATAAGATAAATTGCATCTTATAATATCGAAATGCAATTCCTTTGCTAGTAAAAAACAAAGAACTCGCTAATAAGACCGTTGCGATTGGAGGAGTCTAGATCGATCCCTATTTGATTTAAATAAAAAAAAATTAAATTAATTTAATTAATGAAAAATTGATAAAATAAAGTATGTGAAGGACTAGTAATGATATTGTTATATTTATGATTTATAATCTTAATAGGAAATTTTTTTTTAGTTTGAATGAGAGATATTTCTCAATATAATTTATAAGATCTCACTCTTGAAATTTAAATTTTTAAATAAACTGTCTCGTTCTTGGGGCGTCCTCTTCGCTCAAGCTAGTGACTTTGATATTTAGCAATTCGTGAAGGCTAAAGCTAGTGATTTGAAGATTGAAGGTTGATGCGTTAGACCACATTGCTCTTAAAGGTTTAATACACTCTTCTTGGTGTTTGATGGAACCATAATTTCCACTTACAAAAGATTTGTCTTTTTTTTTTTTTTTTTCGAAACTTTACTATCAATTGTTTGAACTTCAAACAACCAATAGTTTTTTTTTTTTTTTTTTTTTTTTTTTTTTTTTTTTTTTTGGTTGTTTGAAGTTCAAACAATTGATAGTAAAGTTTCGGAAAAAAAAAAAAAAGCTTGGTGAACGTAAAAGTTCACAGTTCAAATCGATTAATTCAAATAGAACTGAATCAGTACAATCCAGTTCTATTCTGATTCCCTTAACATTTTGATTCGGTTCAGTACTTTGATATTTAGCAATTCGGTTTAGTTCTCAACTAAAGCGACCAAATACTTACCTCTAAAGTTACGCCAATCTTTGGCTCTGACAAAATATTTGGAGATAAAAATTGAACCAAACATAGCATTAACCTTCTGTCCCCATATAGAAAAGGTTATCAGCATTCAATTGAATCAGTTTCCCATTTGGATGATCTTCTGACAAATTCAAAAGATAAACCAGAAAACTGTACCATAAAATAAATAGCAGCAGACAAAAAGAAGCCTTTCATTTATCTCCCTTTTCTAATAGTCTCTCTTCATATTCACTAGTCCAAACATCAAGAACCTTATGAGTATTTATCCCTCTAAAAATGAAAATAATCTAATACATGCATAGACAAGAAGATATTGCAAAATTATAACGATAATATTAACAAAATAATGCTACAGCTGAATAATAACAAGAGCCAGGAAGAGCTCATCCAACAAAATTTCCTGGACTTCTCTGTTCTCTGAACACTAAATGCCTTATAAAGGCTCAACCATATATCTACCAATAGCCTTGCAAAAGCTAGAAATCCAAAACTTAAGCAAATAGAAAATATAGCTATACCCTTATTTTCCATAGATATTTGTTTCCTTTGAACACCTTCAACCATTGATCTGTACATAAAGTGGCACTAATTAGCATGAGAATTACACCAAACCAAGAAACGTCAAATTCTCAACAATAGAAATACATGGAGAGAGAGAGAGAGAGGAGAGGGCACTTGTGCCCAAAAGACAGAATTGATGACTTGAAATAAATACAGAGGGCAATTGACTTGAAGAAACAACTTAATGTTCCCCTAGTATCCCACTTGTAATAATGGTATCATCGAAGATAGGACAAAAGTCATCCCATCGTTTTGATTTTATAAATGTGTTGGTCATATCTAAGCATAGCTCATGGCCTATCTTGAAATTGGTGCACTAGGAATATGTCACATCCTAGCATAAATGCATAATAGCACACAATCAACCTCAAAAGTCTCCAAAAGAAGCACTTTGCACATCCAGAGTAAACTATAACAAATCAAGTAAAAGTGCGTATGTGAAGTGAAACCTAATGCAAGCAGAGAGTCCAGTATCCAGGCATCTACACTGCTGCTTGCTTTGCTCTTTTTCCACAATAACTATGCTTTAGAACTGTATCAATGATTGTGATTTGTGATCCTCCTTATGTTCATACTCGTGTTATGAACTATCAAAGAAAGTAGGTCGGTATAGAGAATATAAAAAAGGGTTTGAATTTCTACCATTCATTCAAAAAAAAAAAAAAAAAAAAGAAAATTCTAACATGATAGTCTATTCTAATAATTCACATTCATGCTATTTGAAAGAGCACAAGAAAATCAACAGTGATCAGGAACTCTAACCAATTTTTCTTAAGCAGGCCCCAAAATCTCATTGTGTCACAAACCACTCTCATATACACCAAAGTTTTTTTTCTTTCCTTCTTCCTTTTAATTAAAATAACCCATCAAAAAGTGAAGAGTGATTACTGCATACAAATTCAAGGGTGCTTTTAATAAAAAATCACCATCTAATTGTAAAATAATTTAGAACTATTGTGTATTAATAGCTGAAGTTTATCATAGTTCAAAGAAAAATGAAGCAACCTTAGAGCAAGATTATCACTGAGGAGAATATCCATCTGCGTAGAAACAAGAGATTTCCAAGAAAGAAGGTCATCAACATTTTTAGCCTGCAAGAGAATTTACAAAATGACAATTCTGAGCTAAGAGAGACCAATTGGAATAAAAGAAAATTGTAAACAGAAAAACTAGCAAGGTACTAAAATCACATACTATGATCTCCTGGCTGTCAAAGATATTCTTTATGTCAGATGTGATTTTCTCTAAAACAGAATCTTTCTCTCCCAAATCTTTGTCAAATTCTTTGAAAATATTGCCATATCTATAATTCACCTCCTCCGAATATCGTTCCAAAACAGATAAACTTAAGTCCAGAGAACGGACTTTTTGCATCAATATTTTAAGCACAGTGTCCCCAGGCATTCTACCTACTTGCTGGTGACGAATTTCTTCCACTGGATCTGGCACTTTATTTTTCAGAACTTCACGCCTTACATTTGAGTTCCCAACTGAAGTGCCAGATTCAATTTCCATATTCAGTTCCTGATCAAAATCATCAACATATGAAAACTCTGATTGAGAGGGTAGTTTCTGCTCACCAGTTCCCTCTTCATATACAATTTTGTTTTCAGCAGAGATCAAATCTTCCAGCATTCTTTCCACAGCATCAACTCCATAAACTTCAACAACACTTAGAGTACAATAAAACTCGAAACCATAATGGCTAAGAAGATTCAGCTTTAGATATCTCACCCATTGTGGCTCCTGAAGAGCAAACCTTTGAGCATGTTTAACATTAGCAGCTGTAAAATTTCCAAGCCTGACCCATGAGTCTGTTGGATAAACCAAACTGCCAAGCAGCTCAAGATCTTTTAAATTAGAAGAGTAGTGCTCAAAGTTTGCTATTTCAATTGTATCTACTAAGGTTTCTTCTGAAAGTTCTATTACAACAAATTTCTCTTCAGCAGAGCATGGATTTCGAAGGTACTTGTCCTTGTCTTTGCCTAAGATATTAGAGGGTCCCTTCGCTTCCTTATTAAAAGCCAATACCTTTGCTCCCTTTGATGCTGATGCATAATTGTACTCTTTACCCCCAGGCTCTACTCTATGAATTACACCTCCAGCTTGAGCAGTTCCTGATTTACTTTTCGAGCTGAATGCTCTGCTTTTGAATTCATCAAGACCCAAGGGTACAGAATTAGATAATCTATTAATCTTAGAATTTTCAAATTTCACATCTGAAACAGAGATTGCTTCATGTTGCTCCATAACAAAGGCATCTTCTGTGTTTCCTTCACTACCAAGTAACTCATTGTTGGAACCCCTGGTTTCAGCTCTATCTGTACACAAACTTTCATCTGAACGAACAGAACAAATTTCATTTAAAAAAACTTTTTCCAGGGACTCGGAAAATTTACAACATTCCAAATTTGCTTCGTTGCAAGTTGATATGCCAGCTGTATGCACTACAGATTCATCTAAACCAGAGAAATAAAAGAGAGAATGATGAGAAACTAGCAATTTATTCAGGATGAAGTGCAGGTTCATCTCAACAAAAGAAATAAAAGAGAGAATGATGAGAAACTAGCAATTAACTGAGGTTGAAGTTGAGGCATTTCCAAAATCAGTCAGGTTAGAGAAGAAAAATAATGACTAATCTATCTAAACCAACTAAGATTCACAAGTTATATATAAAATTGAATATTACAACTCCTAAACTTCCCAGGAGTTGCAGTTCACAACAATATTTAACAGGAAACATGTACCTGACAAATTTGAAGAAGACAAACTATAATATAAAGGCATTGAGAGAGAATATACTTGCTTGTAATCAGAAAGGAAAAGAAAACTAAGATAACGCAAATTATGGAAAATTGTTAAATTTCCAGGTCATAGTTGATAATAAATATATGACAGCTAAAAGCCTATTTTCAAGAGAAACTAGTAGAAATAGCATTGTTGATTAAAATCTTACCCCTATAACCATCACCACGACTGATCCATAAGCTGAACAGGAAGAAAAGCCCCCATAAAACAAGAAACAAAGAAAGGGAAACCTTGCACAACAGAGTTCTTCCACCGATAGCCTTCTCAAAAGCTCTTCTTTGAAGAAGAGCTCTACGTGATCTCTGCATTGTACATCAATCCAAAGAGCCTGACAGCTTATAGATTAAAAAATAATGGAGCACCCTGCATCAGATAACACAAGGACTCGCCTTTGTTAATTTCAATTTACAGAATACAAGTTTTTTGCTCCAAATCAGCACTAATATACTATACTCTCATGTGTATTCTCAAACTTCAATAAAAAAAAAAGTGAATTTAGCTTATAGATTCAGCTATTCCACGTGAAATTCAATGAACTGCCACCACGTATTCTTCAATGACAAACAGAAGCACTTGATAGGAAAAAATAGCAAGAGGTACATTGTAACGGACAAGTAAAGCATAATCTCCAATAAAATGAAAAAGCAAACAAGCATTACTTCAACATTTAGGAAAGTAAAATCTGATTTAGAAACGTCTAAACAAGGAATTACAAGTAATTAGCTTGCGAATAAATTCACTATCTACATCCAGCTCAATAAACTACAAATGGGTATCTTTAGAAAATACAGAAAATTCACCTTAGCAGCAAAGCAAAATAGCCAAGGGTCATAAGAAAACACTGCTTCACCAAAATCGATTATGAAATAACACAAACTAACATACATTGAAAACCCAGATTACAATTCCCCAATTCTACGCATAGACCACGCTGTTGCCATGTAAAAAATTCAAATATAAAATATTTCACTAAACAACAAAATCCGAAACTAGAAGATAAGACATCCGAACAATATATATTAAAAAAAGCTCAATGAAAGCAGAAATGAGATCTTGTACATGTTTAATAAAGCATTAAATACACAAGATTTAAAAACACATACACACACTCACACTTGGTTTAAACAGGAATCAACAGATTACCTAGATTCTGAATTATCGGAAAGAGGAAATATAGTAGAAGGAAATTTGGAGAGATTCAGCAGGCGAATTGGAAGCGAATTATGGAATTAAAAAGGATAGGAGAAGAATTGGGATTTTGTACAGAAGAAGAAGAAGAAAGAACACGGCAACGACGCAGATTAAGGGGACCGAGCGCGTAGTGCCGTGGCTTCATTACCATTGTCGCCGTTTTTATATTTCTTAGTGTCGCTATCTTTTGCTAACGGATCTCTTCCTTAATCACACTTAGCAATAAAAAAATCAATTTAATTATTAATCCTCTTGTTTAAAATACAAGATTTATTTCCTTTTCATTATTTTTAATTTAAGAAATAAAAATTTATTTAAATTCTTTTATTAATCATCTCATCTAAAATAAAATTATTTTTTTTTAAATTTTTTCTATTATAAAATGAATTGTTCCAATAATAAAAATTAAAAATATAAATTGATTAAGTTTTAATTGCATTTGTACATAATTATTAGAATTAAATAAAAATTTTAATTTAAAAAATACTTTTTTATTCTAAATACAAAGATTAAAGATTAATAAGAAAATTTATTTAAATTGAATTTTTGTAATTTTTTTTTAATTCTAGAAAGGAAATACCTCCAAACTAGATCAACTTTTCAATTAAAATGGAAATATTAAGGATTTAATTAATTTTTTTATTAAATAATTTAATTAATTGTTGAAATTTAACTCATAAAACATTAAAGAATAATCTAATTAAATTAAGTCATATTAAATTTCAAATAATTTGAATAATAAATGGAATCAATTCAAGCATTATAATCTTTAATTCAAGTAATTTATGAACTTAATTGAGATTATTTTTTATATTATAAATAAATTATATATAATTAAATTATATAAAAATTATTATTGACATAGAGCTTGCAATTATTTATGTAGAGTAGAATAAAAATTTATAAAAAATATTTTATTTATTATATTTACATTATTAATTATGTTAAACTCAAATAAATCCATGAGGTAATTGTCAAATGTTTATGCAAATTTATATACAAGAAAATATCCAATGTTAAGGAAATAATTTTCCCTTTGAATGCTTTTTTTAATAAAAAAAATCTGCTTAGTAAAGAATAAAATAATTATTTTACTAATTAAGATTATTTTTTTTCATACTGGTTTATTGTTTCTGATTTTTTACTTGTCATGCTTTTTTTTTTCTTTTCTAATGTTTATATTGTTTAATTTTAGAATATATAATTTAAAAAAAATATATTAAAATATACAAATACAAACATTTTTTTCTATATAAATTTTATTAATCATATTTAAAAAAACTTAACATAGAAAATTTAAATTATCCCAGACAAGCAAATTTCCTATATAAATTTAAAAAATATATCCATATTCAGAAAAGTAGAAACCTACTGTATCAATAAATCTAAGTTTTCATTTTCTCACACCGAGAATTCAAACCATACCCATTAATCTAGATTATCTTTGTTCTCACAGTGAGAAGACATGAGCTATGGGCATTCATGAGAAGATGCGGGTGAGCATTCTATCGGTTTAATTTAAAATCGAATCGAATTGAATAAATTAAAAATTAAAATTTTAGTATTTATAAAAATTGAATCGAATTGATTTTAGTTAAAAATCAAATCGAACCGAACCGATCTGATTCGGTTCGATTTGATCAGTTTTGATTTTTAATAAATTTTTTTTATTTTTTATATTTTATTTTTATTATTTTAAAATTTAATTGAAATATTTTAATATTAATATATTTAATTTTTTTATATTATTAAAAATAACATATTATTATCACTAATCAGTTTAATTTAATTTTTTTAATTTTATTTTATTAAAATCTAACCAAACTAAAATAACTAAAATTTTTTAAATTAAAAACAGAATGAATCTGAATTAAATAAAAAATCAAATTAAAATTTTAAATCAATTCAATTTGATCAATTTTTTCAATTTCAACTTAATCAATCATGGTCACAGCATGCAACTACGCTTGTAAACTCCCTATCACGAACCCATACCCCCAACTCAACTCTCAAAAGCCTCAGCTCATCTCCAACCTATTCCACCGACATCTTCTCAACGCCTTACATTGTCCGCAATCCTCTTATATGTGAACATAATTAATTAAAGTTGATGTAAAAAAATATTTTACATTTATTATTTTTTAGTGCTCGATCTAAGTATCAGAAAATGTTAGAATATTTTCTGTAAAATAAAAAAGAAATTAGAAAGTAAATTATTTTTTTAAAATATATTTTTCACGTAAAACAAGTTTTATAAAAAATATTTTTCGTGTAAAAGTTATTTTTTTAACAAATAAACAAGATTTAAATTTTCAGTGAAGGAAGACAACCTTGGTGAGAGAATTGGAGCGTTGACGTGGTAGTGAAGTTGAGTCTTCAGATGATGGCGTCGGTGTCCCAAGAGATAAGATAAACGCGAAGTGGATCCCGTGCTGCACGGGCAAGCTAATATTAGCCGTGTCCCAAACGATGAGAAATCCCGACTTAGGACAGTGAGCAGTGATATACTACGTGGACTATTTGAAAAGTAGCAACGTAGAACTGGAAGTCAAAGTGCAGTGAGCCAATTATTACTGATGAGCTGCTATTGTTCTATTGGCTCCCATATTTAAATAGTAGCAAAATTCTGACTTGTATCCTTTTCACGCGTGTACATGTGCCGGCCATGTCATGTGGGCCAACCTGCCATGCTTCCATTAATATATCACAAATTTTCTTTTTACTGTGAATTCTGCAACCTGCATTACATCTCTATCTAGACTTTTCTAGAGACAGAAAATCCTCTCAAGTTAGTAAAGCATCTTACTCTTCAGATAGTGGAAGCGTTTACTTGTTGATTTTCAAATTAACATATTAATTAGTTTCTAATTTATAGTAATTAAAATTTTAATACTATTAACGATAAATATTAAAATAAATAAATATTAATATTTAAGTTCATAATTTTAATTTAATGATAAATATATTTAAATAAATTTAAAATATTTTAAATTTTACACTCCGATTTTTAATTTTTATTTTAAAAAAAATATTAATATTTTAATAATACTTTCAAATCAATAATATTATATTATAATCCATTACGATAATTAAAAATAAAGATTATATAAAATAATTAACGATAAAAAATTGTTATAACTTTTAAATTATAAATAACTAAATTTAAAATTAATAATTTTATGTGAAATAAAAATATAAAATTAATAATTTTAAAATTTTATTCCATTAAGATAAAGTTAATTATTAATATACTATTTATTTTATCTACAATCTGTTTTATAATTGTATTATAATAATTTTATTAAATTTTTTAAATACTTAATAACTTTATTATACTTATTCTGTGAGATAATTTTTATCTATTTTATTTTTAAAATTTTTTTATTAACTTTATAATTATATTTATTTTAAAAATATTAAATTTTATTAAATATAAAGAGATGTTTGAAGAGATCTTTTAAAAATAAAATAAAATTATAATAATCTATTTATATATTATTATAGTGTAAAAATAAAAATAAATAAGACAATAAGAAAATATGGATAAAAATTTATAATTTATTGCTATTTAAAAAATGTTCAGTTTAATAAAGTAAATTATTTTTCTATTTAAATTTATATTGGTTAGATAACTTTTTAATAATTATATTCTATTTATTAACTTTTTATTACAATCTGAAATAAATTTTTATAAAAATAATTAATTAAAATAAAAAAAAAAACTCTTATTAGCGTGGCGTTACTCGAGGAATGAGTCTCACTTCAAAATTTTTCTCCCAAATAAAATAACACTAGAGTAATAGTAATATTCCAAAAAAAAATTTTTAAAAAGAAATAAAAAAAGTAATTATAAAAAATTACTATGTGTTTGATATATTTTTAAGATATTAAAATGAAGTTTTTTCTAATATTTTAGTTGTTAAAATTTTATAAAATATATAATTTAATTCATATATATTTAAATTTTATTTTTTTAAAACGAATATTGAAAGTTGAAAAAATAAAATTTATGATTTCTTAAATTTGATCACATGCCTAAATGCATATCTAAATTTAATTATAAAATTTTATTTTATAATAAAATAATCTCTTAAATTATAATTCATCTCTATGTTTTTATAAATTAATTTTTAAATATTATAATTATTTATAAATAAATACTTATATTATTTATAAATAATTTTTATGATTAATAAATTTAATAAAAATTAATAAAATAAAAATTAAATCAAAGAATCTTCACACACTATATATGCACTTAAATTGAAACTTTAAGAATTCTTTCCCTCTAACTCTAAGAATTCTTTTTCTCTAATTTTTCCCTCCTCAATTATTTTTTATTTAATTAAAATAAAAAGAAAATAATAAATTTTTTTATTTAATTTTTTACTTTATTGTTTTTTACCTATGATATTTTAAAATATAATCAACAAAGATATTAATTTATAAATATAAGGATTTATTAGTAATTATTAGAATCAATTTATAAAATTATAAAGAATAATTTTAATTAAAAAATAAATTTTAAAATAAATAATTATTTTATTAATCAAATAAAACTTAAAAAATTAAATTTAAAAAATACAGAAACTAAAATATAACTTTTACTGAATATTAAGAAATAAATTATAATTTATCAGTACTATTTAATAGTATTGAAGGAAAAAAAAATATATGAGCCTTTTTATTATAAATTAAAATACTGTATTTTATTTAAAAATATATTAAATAATTTGGTGTAATTATCTCTAAAAAATATTATTTTAATCTACATTATTTATAAATTCTACATCATCATATTATTTTATATTAATTTATTAAATATTATACTGAAATTATAATACGTTCGACACTTAAAATTCATAAAAATCATAATAATAAAATATAAATTAATCTTATCATTAATAATTTATTAAAAAAATTAATTATATTCAAAATTTTATTAACATTTATAATAATTTAAATTATAATTAATTTTTGCTCCGTTTTATAATTTTTATTTATCTTTTTTTAATTATTTTAAAATTATTATTATTTTTTTATATAATTCTATTTCTCTTTTAATAAACCTCTTAAAATATCTTTTAAAATTCTTTTTTTTATATACAATTCTATTTAATTTTATTTTTCTTTCAATAAACCTCTCAAAATATTTTTTAAAATTTAATGTATTTAAGATAAATATAATTAAAAATTCAAAAAAATATTAGCATATGTATTAAACAAAAATTATGAGATAATTTTTTTTTAAAATCTAAAATATAATCAGTATATACCATAAATTTTATTTTTTTAATAAATTATTGATAATATAATTATTTTATATTTAACTAATATGATTTTTATAAATTCATATTTAATTTAGGAGTTTAATGAGTGAATTGCAAGAACTTTCTTTCTCTCGAGGGAATACTTAATAAAAGTGGGGACCACATGGAGCATTTTTTACCTTTTAATTTCAATTCCTGAGATTCCTGTAAAAAAAAAAAAAATCTCCCGAATTTTCCGGCTGGTTTCTAACATCAGGAGGATTTACATGATAGAAAATGGATACAACCAATTGTCACATAAAGACTAGAATCAAATAATAATTTTTTTATTATAATATTACATATTTAATAAAAATAATTTATTTCAATTATTTATATTCTTATTTATTATTAAATATGATATTTAAAAAAATAGTATTTTATTTGTTTTTAAATAAACAGTTTTTAGAAAAAATAAAAAGATATTTCTAATTTTACAAAAAATAAAAAAATAAAAATTCCATGATGTTACTGAATTTAGTTTGTTTTTTTCACTTTTAAAAAATAATAAATTAATAATTATTGTAAAAGTGTCATTGTCATTAATATAATAACTTTTATTTAAAGCGGTTTAAAAGGATAATAATTTTATAATTTTTGATATTTATAGTAAAAAATTTCAATTTATAAATTTATTGTAATTGTAATAATTTTTTAAATTAATTTTATTTAGATTTAAAAATTTTTTAAAAAAATATTATTCCTTTTGTATAGATATTTTTCTTCATTTTATTTATATATATATATATTAAAAAGATAATTTTTTATTAACTTTTTTAATTATATTGATTTTAAAAATATTAAATTTTATTAAATATTAATAGATAGATTGAAAGATTTTTAAAAATAAAACAAAATTAAATACTGTTATAATAATTAATATATATATTATTATAATGTAAAAAAAGTGAATAATAATTTTAAAATAATTAAAATAAATAAATAAAAATTATGAAAGGAAAGAAAAAATAAATGAATGTCAAACTCACGGTAAATGATTGTTCTAGTGTTTTGTTTTTGTTTTTATTACTTGCTAGGAAGTGTTTTTAAAATCAAAAAATCAAAAACTAAAAAGTGCAAATATTGATTTTTTTATTACAAATTCTGTTAAATCATTATATTTCTTTAAATTTTTTTATAATAATATTATTAACAATTTCAAGATCTTATCTTTATAAAATCAAATTCATTTTTTTATTATATGTTTTTTCAATTAATTTATGAATTTTTTTTATTTTATTATTATAAAAAAAATTTTATTAAAGAATCCTTATATTATAAAAAAAATTCATTAATTAACTTATTAATTTTAAAAAATATATTAAAAATTACTTGAAGTTTAAACAAATTTATTAATTAATTTTTTTATTAATTTAATTTCTATAATATGAAAAAACTCATTGGCCCATTAATTTTATAAAAATATCTATTATTTATTTCTTTCATTTTAAGGGTATTTTAAATTTTTTACAAAAAAAATTATTATTTAGTCCAAATACTATAATAAAACTCATTAGTTGATCCGTCAATTTTTAAAAATATATTAAAACATCACTAAAATATTAAAAAATATATTAATTATTTATTTTATTAATTTAATCGTTATCTGATTTACTATTTAATCATTGTGGTGAGAAAAAATTCATTAGTTTACCTCTCAATTTTGTGAAAATATCCACTGATTATTCTCTTTGAATTGAGGGCATTTAAAACCTTTTTTGCAACATTTAATAGCTAAAATTCATAAAAAAATTTTAATTAGTACATATTTTAAAACTTCAGAGACATTTTAATTGATTGATTTTTTAAAATCAAATGACTAATTAGTGAATTTTCATATAATATAGAGACTAAATAGTAATTTTTTATTTTTACAAAACTTAATAATTAAAATTAATAAAAAGACTAATTAGTAAAATATCAAAAAAATATTTTAATACATTTTCAAAATAAAAGGCAACTTAAGAGTTGATATATTTTGCTTTGCTTTCTGATGATTTCTTTTCATATTTCAGCTTTGCAAGATCTTACATAAAAATTCATTTGAACATGAGGGATTCAGAAGTACTTCCTCTAGCAGTAAAACATGTAGAGAATTGCTAACAGTCAGCATATCATGCAAAGCATTCTAACCATTGAACAATATTTGAACACCTTAGGACAGTCCATTTTCTTACACAGGGCACGTAATGTTCACAGAGTTAGATACTTCGAAATCCAAAATTATGGGTTCAAATGCAAAAATCATTAGTTATGTACTTGAGAAAAAATATTTTAGATATAATTTATGTATTAACATGAATAGCTACTAAAAGCATGAGAAAAGATCATAGAAGAACAAATAAAGAAAGGAGATTGGCTTACAATAATTTTTAGGATGATCACTTTACTCTTTTAGGATGTGATTCTTCTTCTTCATGAACAGGAGCACCAGCTGTAATGATATTGCTCTGGTCAACTTGGGAGATATTTTCCCTGCTTCTCTTGTTGTTGATGTTGGTTTCTATCACTTGTTCTAGGGAATCTGGATTGGCTGCAACATGTTGTGGCTCATCTTTGGCATGTAACAGTTGAACTCCACACCTTTCCATCTTTAATTCAACAATTTCTTTACCCATGAGAAGATCCAATGTCACTTTGAACTCAAATGAGGCTTCGTTGACATTGCAGCAGTTTTCTTTGACCCAATCATTTAGTTCACTACTTGAATTACAATTGTCCCAAAGGAACAAAAGATCTGATTCAGGGACAGTCTCTAAAGGCCATAAAAAAGCAAATATATTAACCTCTCTTTTACCTTCAGAGTTTCTGAAATGGCATTTGCATGTAAAGGTTAAACGATGCGATAAGGTGACCACAGTATCCCTGAATTGCAGAACAACACAAAAAGCAAGACCCAAGAACTTTGAATTAAAGCAGGATGGAGGAAGCAGAACGTCTATTGAAGATCCAGAGTTTTGATATGTGAACCACTCTGGAATTTCACTTCCAGGTAAACCAAAAGAAGAATTAGGGAAATCTTCTTTTCTATTCCTCTGCGTGAAAAGGGGATGCAAAAGAAAATAAAATCAGATCTTTACATATAGGCTTGGAGGGGAAGACAGAAAGAGGCGAGGGGGGGAACAATGAGAGGCTTACAGTAGTATTAGCCATGGCTCTTTCTTCAATTCTGAGCTGCACATCTGCCAAAATGTTGCCACGTGATTTCTGATCCAAATTTATGCAATTACAGTAATTGAATCTGTAATGATTTCTGCGCTCATCTTTGTGTTCTTCCATGGGTGCAATATACGAGGTTGATACTGCAGTTTCCAGTGATGTACAATTTATTGCATTCAAATTTTGTAGTTGGAATGGAAGCTCCGGCAAACCTTGGAGTCTCTTGCAATTCTTTAGACATACTGTTCTTAATGATGACAAAGATAAAATGTCAATGGGGATTTCTACAAGTGCAGAGTCATTGAGAAATAGGCTTCTCAAAGAACACAAACCATATAGAGGAGGCAATTTCTCAAGTTTTGTGCATCTACTTAGAACAAGTTCTTCAAGGCATTTTAACTCACAGATGTCAATAGGGATTTCAACAAGTGCAGTGCCATCAAGATATAGCTTTGTTAAAGAGCACAAACTGTATAAAGGAGGCAATTTCTCAAGTTTTACACACCCACTGAGAACAAGTTTTTCAAGGCATTTTAACTCACAAATGTCAGTAGGGAGTTCGACAAGTGCAGTGTCATCAAGATATAGCTCCCTTAAAGAGCACAAACCGTATAAAGGAGGCAATTTCTCAAGTTTTGCACAACCCGAGAGAACAAGCTTTTCAATGCATTTTAACTCACAAATGTCGACAGGAATTTCTTCAAGTGCAGTATCATGGAGATATAGCTCTCGTAAAGAGCACAAACCATATAAAGTAGGAAATTTCACAAGTTTTGTGCACCCACTAAGAACAAGCTTTTTAAGGCGTTTCAACTCACAAATGCCGCTTGAGATACTCTTGAGCCTTTCACATTTCTCCATGTTCAACACAACAAGCGAAGTAAGAAATTTGATTGATGAGGGCAATTCCTCTATTGCAGTCTGACTTAACACTAATTCTTTTACATTCCCTATGATCTCTGGAAAATTTTTGAGATTTGAGCAGCCACTGAGATCAAGTTTCCAGACACATTTGTGAAGACATCTTGGGAGACTTGTAAGGTTTTTGCAATTCCTTATCTCTAAATGACATCTATTGAGGTCCTTCAGGAATAGGGGCAACTCCTCCAATCCACATCCTTCCAGATCCAACAGTTCTATACCTATTGGAATCTCTGGAAGCATCTTCAAATTTGAGCAATAAGAAAGCCACAATTCAACAAGAGATCTCAGCTGAGTAAGGTTTGGAAGACTCCTTATCTTCTTGCAACCATGCAGATTGAGAATAGCGAGTTTTTGGAGGCATTCAATAGATGAAGGAATCTCAAGCAAACTCTCACATCCCTGCAGAATTATCCACTCTAGCTCTGTTGCTAGAGAGAGACTTGGGAGTCTCTTCAAGTGCACAGATTCAGAAAGATTGAGTCGTTTTAATTTTTGAGGATACTGCACATGGACAAAATAGAAAACAACTTTGAAATCATGTAGGTTAATTTCCTTTAAGCCATCACTAGAAAAATTTATTTATTTTTAAAATCTTGAATCCACACTTTTCAAAACATGCACATTAGCTACCAATATTTAATACCCCTCTAACTGACATATTTAACACAATTACAAATATAAAGTATAGTTACCTTGTCTCCATCCCAAAGTTGCTCAATTCTGCTGCCTTCCATGTCAAGTTCAACAAGATTATGCATAGAAAAGTTAGATGGCAAAGATTTGTAAGGGTACTCATCCCAATGGAGTAAACTCAATTTATTGGAGAGATGCGAAAGGTGATTTGTTTGACTAGATTCAAACATAGAGCCCAGAGCTTTGTTCTCTGGCCAATTCCTTGGCCTAAAAAGTTTGAGCAATCTTAAGTTATGCATTTGTGAGAAGGCCACATGACTTAACTGCATCATTTCCATGTTAGACACATTCAAAAATATGCCTTCAATTGCTTCCCTCCCCTAACAATCAAGTGCAAAAGTTAATAAATGGTTATGAGCAAATAATATCATCAAAAGTATTTTAAATTTTGAATTCTTTACTAAAAAATGGGTAATTTCATGCCATATTTCGTATTAGCAATTTTATGATATGTTGAAAATAAAAATCATTCAATGATTTGGAATATTAAAAGCTTTTGATTTTTTTTTTCTAGTAAAAAAGTCAGACTTGGGGAAATTTCAAAATAATTTGAAGATGGAGGAAATATTAAACTCATTGCACATTAATACTTGTTAAGCTCTTCAAGTTTAGACAAGCCTTCATTACTTACAAAAGCTAATCCTTCCCCTAATTGATATCCCCTTGGTTTATATGGTTCCCCAGATCTCTTGTACGAAAAGGAAAAACTTTTACTGCTTACCTTGTTAGTTGCCAACATATGACAAATGTCCTTAGGGTTCCACAATCTGCTACATCTCTGCCGAGCAATGTACTGACCCATTTCCCGTATTAAATCATGCATCCCTAACATATTATTTACAATAGTTATGAGACACTTCTCCTGTAAGCGAATTAATCCCCAACTTGAAGGAAAATCACAACCATCCAGTATGTTTTCCACCCAACATTTTCTTTTTCTGTTGAAGAAACATGCAATATCAAGAAATATATCCTTCTCCATCTGATCTAGTCCATCATAGCTCACTCTCATGATTTTTAGAATGTTTCCATCAGGATACTGTTTTAGTTTTCTCAATACAATCTCACATTCTTTTGGAGACTTCTTGCACAGATGGGAACCCAAGACTTTAAGAGCTAATGGAACACCTTTTGCATAATCTACTGCTCTTTTTGACAACTCCATAAAATCCTCTAAGGGATGCTTTTGTTTGAAGGCTTTGATACTGAATAACTGAAGAGCGTCACTAAATTTGAGCCCCTTAACCTCATATATTTTATCACATCTATAATTAAGCACCTCTTTATCTCTGCTTGTAACAACCAGTCTACTCCCTGGGCCAAACCAATCATGATCTCCAGCTAAAGCATCTAACTGGATTGATTCATTAACATCATCAAGAATAACAAAAACTTTCTTTCGTCTCAGCCTGTCTATAACAAAAGTGGGAAGTGCATGAAGCATTTGTATGCCCAAATCCTCATCCAATAAAAGTTTTGAGAGAAGGGATTTCTGTAGATGAACTAATTCATGCTTTGATGATTTTTCCCTAACACTGCTAAAAAAGTAGCAAGCATCAAATCGATCAGATATTTGACTAGTAAGAGCTTCTGCAATGGTTGTCTTTCCTATACCACCCATTCCCCAAATTCCAATAAAACGAACATCTGTTGACTCAATACATAGCAATGATAGAATTTCCGCAATATGTGAATCAATCCCAACTAATTGAGACGAAACAGTGAAGGACATAGGATACAGTTTCTTCTTAATTTCATTGACAACTGCATCACATAATTCTGATTCATGCCTAAAAATATGCCATCAATAACAAAAAGTATTAGTCCAATGAAAACTTAGACATCGAACAATAAATCAATAGGAAATTCTCCCCTTTTTTTGTACTTGCAGTGGAGACATAAACCATAAATTCATAACAAGCTGATAATTTTACAACATGCACAAAATCATATCTATCACATCTACATGTCCACTAAAGTGTTTGTGTTGAATGGCCAGAAGTGACTTCACAGAGGAAGAGCAACAAATTGAAAAAAAAAAAAGCGTTAATTTTGGCATGTTCAAATGGAATGTAGTCTTGCTTGTAGCTCTAGCTGGAATGATACAAATGAATCAGACAATATACAATTGATTTTTTTTATATATATAGAATATCATGTTTGAGACTAAGAGTAAATTATTACTGCAATTCAATAAAAAAGAATCACAAACAATAGGCAAGCAATTATCATTCTAAAAAATAGTTACCTGTATTTGCTCAAATCCCATCCAGATAGATTGGCTGCCTCTGTCAAAGCAGAGCTCCACCGCTGCACCCTGTCGAAGCTGTCCTTGAATCGTTCTTTAACTTCTCCAAATGCATCTCCAAAATTCCCTGTCTGATTTCTAACATTAGAAGGGTCTACATCATAGAAAACAGAAAAAACCTTCCGCCCCATTGTTTTCATACACTCCATTATCTTAACGAGTTCATCCAGGCACCAACGAGAAGAAGCATAATTTTCAGAGAAAATGATCAATGATATCTTTGATTCTTCAATGGTTTTCAGAAGATTTACTGAGATCTCTTCTCCTTTATCAAGACTGACATCTATGAATGTTGTGATATGATTTCGAAGCAGACCAGCATAAAGATGGCTGGTAATATTTTTGCGGGTATCAGGACCTCTAAAACTAAGGAACACATCATAGGTTGTTTTAGAAGCGACAATGGAAGATGAAGTAGAAGCCATTTTGACAAGACCCTGAAACTGAACTAGAGGAATTGCAGGATGTGAGAGGAACGAGTGAGGAATATAGGACGGAGGAAGAGCAGAGGCAAGAAAATCAAACACCCATATCAAGATCATGAAGAACTTGAGAACCCATTTGAGATCTTCTTCCTCCGGGCAGGAAGTTTCGATGAAATTGTACAGAAGCAAAGAGGAATTTCTCAGCAGGGAGACAAACTTTCGGCGAAAGTGGCATTTGATAAAATTACCTTTTTTTTTTAACTTTTGATTTTAAATAAAAAAGATTGCATAGATGACGTCATATTAAATAATTTTAAAGCTTATATATTTATTATACACTAGCCTTTATTACGCACTTTTTTTATATTTATTTTAATATTTATAATTTATTTTGTAAATAACAGAATTTTAATTTTTATATAATTTATTTTTTTATATAATTTTATATAAAAAATATAATAAAATTAAAATTTATGTAGATGAATAATAGTTTTGAAATTTTTAATAGTAAATTTATATTAATATTTAATTATAATTAATTTTATTGAAATAATTTTAAATTATTATGAGTAATTTTAATAATTTAATTATGACGTTTATATAATATATATATATATAATTTTGTTAATTTTATTTTAATAGATAAAATAATTTAAATTAATTAATATTACTTATTAAATTTAGATGATAAGATCATTTAAATTTTAAATTATAAATTAGAATAGAATTTTTGGTATAATTAGAATTATTTTTAAAATAATTTTAATTTTTATGATAATAATATTAACAATTATATGTAAAATTCTGTATAAATTTTTATTATTTAATGTTATTATTGACAGAATAATTGCTATTAAAATTTATTAATAATAATTTAAAATATATTAATATTGTTAATTTATTGTTACTAAATTATATATTTTAATAAAGTATGAAATAATATATTTTTTTAAAAAATATTTAATAGTTTTAGCTTTTTTTTATAAATTTTATTTTAAATTATATAATAAAATTTTTTAAAGTTGAATTTAAATATAAGTAAAAGAAAGACTTTAAATTTCTATATATTTTAAAATTATATAGCTAATTAAAATTAAATTATAGATAAAAATATAATTTGAATTTAAATAAGAATCTATCTTCAAATAAAGTAAACTTTTAAAATAATAAAAATTATATATTATTTTTTAACTAATTTAAAAATTATTAAACTTAAATAAAAATAATTTAAAAATTATCATTATTTTCCAATTCTCACTTATATATATATATATATATATAGTATAGATTATTAATTAAAATAATAATATCATTAAAAAATAATTTTTTAAAATAAAAAAATAAATGAATTTATAAGATAAATAAAATAAAATATAAAAAGTATATTATATATAAAAATTTACATACTATTAAAAAAATTAATTCTATATTAACTTTATTTAACTAACTAATTGATAATTAAAGAAACGTTTGTAAATTAGTAATTTTTATTCATAAATTTTGAAAAAATTAAGAAAATATAAATATTTTTTTAATTTATTCTAATTTAATTCAGAACTCCAAAAGCAAAACATAGTTTAGTTAAACATTTTGTTTATTTTTTGCTTTTTATTATATTTAAAGAGAAAATATGACATTTTGTTTATATAAATATTTAATTTATGAGATCGATTTTTGCTTTTTTTAACAGAAATATATTATTTACCATAGTAGCAACTACCCAATTACTGATCTGTGTCATCTCGAGCGCTTGAAGAGTAAGCAAATCATAACTCTTTCAATCTTTTTAGCAGATCTGCCATCTGCGATGATGTTGGCCTGACTGGAGCTTCTCTTCCCGTTGTTCTTATTACTTGTTGCATAAAATTTGAAGCGGAAGTGATTGTCCTTCTCCAATCCTTACTGCACAATCTGAAAACGGGTTAGCTGCAAAGAGTGCTGGGTTTGGATTATGCTGGGGTTGCATTGCTGCTACTCATCTTTTCACCCTTTAATTTTACTGCATTACATTCCCTTGCTAACAAAGCCAGCAACAATATTATTTAAAATCTTCATTTATCCAATTCACTCAAATTTTAAATTGCCAATTCTCCAATTCTCTTAAGTCTCTCATACCTCAATTCTATACTTTTAATTACTATGATTTTCAGATTAGCCATTCGGTTTTTATTGTAACCAATTTATATATAAATAAACATGCAAGTTGTTTGAAAAACATAATCTACAAATAAAACTCGATGCTATTTTTCAATTGCAAGTCAAAGTAACTAGTTTAAAGAATAAACAAATTAAAAATCTTTCAACCTTTTATCAAGTCTGCCATCTGTAATGATATTGGCCTGATCGGAGCTTCTCTTCTTGTTGGTATGAGCGGTTTCTATCACTTGTTGCATAAATTCAGAATCGGTTGCTGCATACTGCAAACAGTGCTGGCTATGGATTGTGCTTTGGCTGCATTGGTACTCCTCATCTTTCGAAACATACATCAAGTGGACTCCACATCGTTTCACCTTTAATTTTACTACTTCCAGCTGCCTTGCTCCACCAGCACTGTACATATTGTGTTCTGCTTTGAATTCAAACTCCATCAAAAGCTCATTGACATTAGAAAATTTTTGTATGAGCCGAGTCTCGCTACAGTAATGGTTGTGCCAAAGGAACACATGATCTGATTCGATGGTGGTTTCCATACGCATACTTTCATGACTGATCTCAGGAGCCACAAACGGCAAGAACATTTCATTACCATCAGTATTTTTCAGATGAGATCCACATGTAAGCAACAAATGATCGAACTTGTTCATGGAAAGCGGAACCTCGAATTCTAGAACAACACAAAAGGCGAAACTTATGTAGAGAGCATTAACGCAGCAGGGAGGAAGCACAATAGCCAGTGAAGATCCTGGATTTTCAAAGCTGAACCATTCTGGAATTTCACGTCCAGGTAAACCAACAAGAAGACCACCACTAAGTTCTCGAAAACCCTGCGTGAAGCGAATATGACAGAGAAGAGAAAAATTATTTAGAACAAAACCTGGGTTTTATTAGACAGAGTTAGCAAAGAGACTTACAGAGATATTCCTAGAAGTAGCTAGTTCTTCAATTCTTAGTCGCGCATTTGCCAAAATGTTGCCAACTGTAGTATGCTCCAAATTTACACAGTTGCAATAATTGAATAGATATCTATTTCCCCACTTTCATTCATTGGGATTTTGTACGAGTGCGAAGGACAAAGGCAATTTGGCAGTTTTTAGCGATGTGCAATTAAATGCTTGGAGCACTCTTGCTCTCTCTGGAAGCTCTGGTAAAAATCGGAGTCTTGTGCAGTTGTTTAAACTCAATAATCTTAGAGATGATAAAGAAACAATATCACCTGGGATTTCTGAAACTGCACTATCATCTAGGTATAAATCTGTCAAAGACCACAAACCATATAAAGGAGGCAATCTGCCAAGTTTTGAGCAGCCCCAGAGAAGAAGCCTTTCAAGGCATTTCAACTCACAAATGCTGTCTGGGAGACTTTGTAGCCTATTGCAATTCCCCAGTTGTAACTCAATAAGTGAAGAGAGTCCTCCAACAGTTGAGGGTAAGTCTTCAATTGCAGTCTCTTCTAACACTATTTTTTTCAGATTTCCAGTAACATTAGGGAACTTGTTTAGATTTGAGCATCTGAAGCAATCAAGTTCCCTAATTTTACAGTTCAAATGAAAACTACTTGGAAGCGTTCTAAGGTTTTTGCACATACCGAGAGGCAGGTTTTTAAGGTTGTCCAGAGATTGAATAGATGCAGACCATTCTTCCATTCCACATTCTATTAGCGTCAACTCTTCAATACAACTTGGAATTTCTGAAATTATCTTCAAATTTATGCAGTAGGACAGATCAAGACTCTTCAGATTTTTCAACTGAAGGAGACTCGGAAGACTCCTTAGCTTCTTGCACCCACAAAGATTGAGACAAGCAAGTTTGTAGAGGAACTGAATAGAAGAGGGAATCTCGAGCAAACTCATACAACCCTTAAGATCCATCTGCTCTAAGTTTGTAGCCGAAGAGAGATTTGGGAGTTTGGTTAGTTTCTTGCATCCAGAAAGACAGAGAGACTTTAATTTTTTAGGACACTGCAAAAAATAAAACAGAGAAATATACATAAGATAAGTCTTCCACACAGCCAGAAACGTCATATGAGCCAGAAATGTTATATCAGCTAAAATTTTCCGTGTATATACACACACACACTGAAAAGAAAAACCTCATAATTTTTCCATGTATATTTTAGTAGTAATAATTATGTTGGAATTCTTAGTGATTGTCATCAATTTCTCAATCAATCTCTAATGACTTTATTAACTAAATATTGACCATTTTAATTAGAACTAAACAGTCAATTTTAAATGATTATGTAGCATTAATTTTTTACAGAACAGTTTCATGCAAATGAGTCCTTCTAGTTTAGACTATAAATATAATATTTAAAATTGGATTTCTTCTCACTAAGCATAATGTTCATACAAGTAAATAAATGTGTGAACAAAAAAGAAAACAAACATATCTATAATTATTTTTCATTAAATGAGATTTTGAAGTGGAAGGCTGTTGGTATTGGTTTGAAAATTATAAAATGGCTAAATGTTCAATTTCAGCCCTGAATTTATTGGAAAGTTCAATTTAGCTCATTTTTTATTTTCGCTAAACATTAGTCTAGAAGTTTCAATTTGAGTTTAATTTAGTCCAAAAATCAACAAGCTTGATTTCTGAAAATATAGAGAGCTTAAATTGAAACTATTGGTCTAACCAAAAATTGAAATGGTGTAAAACGAACTCTTCCAATAAGTACAAAGATAAAATTGAGCATTAATCTATCATAAAATTGGATAAAAAGATATTCTAAGAGCTTGTCTATATTTTTTTACCTTTTCTATTAATCAAATTGAAAACTCAATATTTGAAGCATACCTTATCTCCATTCCAAAGTCTTTCAACCTTACTATCTTCCAAATTGAGTAAAACAAGATTCTCCATAAAAAAATATGGAGGCATAGACCTGCAAGGATATTCCTCCCAATGTAGTAAACTCAACTTGTTAGGAAGGTGCTGCAGATGATTCTTTTTAAGCATGAAGCTAGACACTTTATTTGAAGACCTAAAACATTTGAGTAATCTTAAGTTAGGCATCCGTGAGAAGTTTGCAGGATTCAATCGTGTCTTTCCAAGTTTAGACATATCCAAGAATATCCCTTCGACTGCCTTGTTCACCTAACACAGAGAATAAAAAACTGTGAATATATATAGGATAAAAGAATTAATGAATCCCACTTCACATACATCTCATTAAAAGTACGATAAAAGTAATATCTAGAAAAATGATCTTATAAAAGGGGGAAAAACTATCAGCTTGTCTTGTATAATTACAGACTACAGAATAGGTATTTTATGTCTTACCTTTTTAGTTGTCAAGATATCACAAATTTCTGTGAAATTCCATAATCTGCTACCTGTATGCCGAGCAATATGTTGACCCATTTCTTGTATCAAATCATGCATTTCTAACTTATTATTCACAATAATTATGAGGCACTTTTCCACTAAACGAATTATTCCCAAACTTGGAGAAAGATCACATCCATCTAGTAGATCTTCTACCCAATCTTTATCATAGCCTTTGAAAAAGCAAGCAACATCAAGAAATATAGCCTTTTCTGTCTGTTCTAGAGTTTCATAACTTATTTGTAATATTTTCTGAATTTTGGAGTGAGGGAATTTTTTTAGGTTTTTCACTACACTTTCCCATTCCTCTGGAGATCTTTTGTATAGATGTGAACCCAAAACTTTAAGGGCTAATGGAACACCTTTAGCATAGTTTACCACCATTTTTGCCAACTGTATAAGCTCCTTTGGAGGATGCTCTTGTTTAAAGGCTTTCACACTCAACAACTGAAGAGCATCCCAATAATTTAATCCCTCAACCTTATATATTTGATCAACTCCACCAAGAAGTACTTTTTTGTCTCTGCTTGTGACTAGAACTCTACTTCCTGAACCAAACCAACCATGATCTCCAGCTAAAGCCTCTAAATGCTCTGAATCACTGACATCATCTAGAATAATGAAAACTTTTTTTCTTCTAAGTGTATCCAGAACAATAGTGGGAAGTACATGGAGCATTTGTATGCTCAAATCTTCATCCCCTACAAGTTTGGAAAAAATATTTTTACGTAAATGCAATAACTCATGCTTTTCTGCATTTTCCCTAATGCTGCTTTGAAAGTAGCAAGCATCAAATTGATCAGATATTCGACTAAAAAGAGCTTCAGCAATGGTAGTCTTTCCTATGCCAGGCATTCCCCAAATTCCGATAAAACGAACATCTGCCTTCTCAATACATAATAATGACTCAATTAAGTTGATGTGAGCATCAATCCCAACTAAATCATCACAAGCACTAAAGGACACGGGATACAGTTTCTTCGTGATTTGGTTGACAACTTTGTCAATTAATTTCGATTCAGACCTGGCAAAACGTGATAAACAAAGCAATTTAATATTTGAAATTTTTGTTTTTCTAAAGGCAATTAGAACAAATAAAGTAAATTGGATTCTACCAAATCAGTTGTCTGATTTTGTTTCTGATTTAACCAATCCAACTAGCTCAGTTTAGTCCACATCTGAAAACACTAACCTGTAGTTGCAAGAATCCCATCCAGATAGATTGGCTGCATCGATCAAAGCAGTACTCCAATTTCCCACAATGTCTAAGCTGTGGTCAACTTTTTCTTTTACTTTCTCAAAGGCTTCTCCAAATTTTCCAGTCTGTTTTCTAACATCAGAAGGATCTACATGGTAGAAAATGGGTAAAACTGTTCGCCCCATTGTTTTCTTGCAGTTAATTATCTTCACCAGTTCATCTAGGCACCACCTAGAGGACGCATAATTTTCTGAGAAAATTACAACTGAAATCTTGGATTCTTCAATAGCTTTCAAAAGCGTCGGCGAGATGCTTACTCCTCTCTCAAGATTATCGTCTATGAATGTTGTAATATGTTTACGGCACAAAGCAGCATGAAGATGACTAGTAAAATTTGGACGAGTATCAATACCTCTAAAACTAAGGAAAACATCATAACTAATAGAGGAGAAGGCTAAAGCTGAAGAAGAAACCATTTTGACAAGTACAAAAGCTGCTGCTGTGGTTTGTTTGGTAGGAAAGAAAATAGAGGAATTGCAGAGGAAAAGAAAGCTCAGTAAGCATGCTAAACTTGGGCGGTAATTTTATATTTGATGCAGAATCAAACCAATTTCCAGATTTTGGATATTGGAGGAAGTTTCAATGTCATCTCTTTGGATAATTAATTAAACATTTTCTTTTACACATTCATCCTTTTTTCTAAAAAATCTGTTTGGAAATGGAAACGTCGCGGAATGAACCTTGAACTGATTATAAATATTAGTCACTGGCTCTCATAAATTTAGTCCCCCCTATTTTTATAAATGTGATAATAGAATAATTTTTTTATTAACTTTCTAAAAATATTTATTTTAAAAATAAAATAGTAATAATTAATTTTATTTAAAAAAATAAATAATAATTTTAAAATAATAAAAAAATAAAAAAAACAAAAATTATAAAATAGCGTAATTATTTTTTAAATGGTCACTCTTATTCAATATGTGAAAATTTACTAAACAGAACATATGCTTTCCTTTTTTTTCTTTTTCTTATTTGTTGGCTGTCCACCTTCTTTGTCACCATAATGAGTGGCCATCCTTCACATCTTCTGGACTGAAGACGTCTTTTTTTTTTTTTTAAAGAGTGAATTTATTCCCTTACATTTCTAAATAGAATTATGTATGTAAAAAAATAAGAATTTGGATTGTATTTTCTTTTATAAATATACTTTTAATAGAGAAAAAATATTTTGAATTTATAAATTTTTTTGAAAAATTTACTATTTAATATTTAAATATTATTATTATTAATAAATTAATTTTTATAATTTTAAAAATATTTTTATTTTTTGCTTTCGTCAATAATTTTTTATTTTTTTTTAAAATATAAAAATATATGAGTGATGAAGGAGAAAATTTTTAAAATTTTATTTTATTTTTAAATAAAATTTTTTATTTAATGTGAGTATTATCTTTATTAATAAGTCGGTCATTATTATTATTAATAAATTAATTTTTATATTTTTAAAAATATTTTTAATTTTTTTTTAGTTAATAAAATAATTTTTTTATGTTTTTTTTTAAAATATATGAGTGATGAAAGAGAAAATTTTTAAAATTTTATTTTATTTTTAAATAAAATTTTTTATTTAGTGTATAAATATTATTATTATTAATAAATTAGTTATTATATTTTTAAATATTTATTAAAATATTTTTATTTTTTCTTAAATTTATTAAAATATCTTTATTATATCTTTTCATTAATGAAATACTCTTTCATTCTTTTTTTCTTTTTAAAAAAAGAAAAATGATGATGATGAAAAAACAAGAAGGAAAGAAAAATGATAATAATGAATAAGAAAAAAAATTATTTCTTTATTTAAAAAAAAAGGACGGAGGAAGCAAAAAAACGGAGAAAGAGAAGAGATAGAATAATTTAATTTTTTATTATATTTTTAATGTTATAAATAGATGAAAGAATTATTTTAATAAATTTTTAAATGTATAAAAATTAACTCGTTAACAAAATAATATTCAGAAATTAAATTATAAATTTTTTTTATTTTTTATTTATTAATAAATTTATAGTTGTATTTATTAATATTTGTAAATATTTAAAAGTATCGTGGATTTTATATTTTTTTTTTAGTTTTAAATCTAGGAGAGAAGTCGTGGTAACTTGTGGAGCACGAACTTCAAAAATGCATGTAATCATTAAAGAACGCGCTTTCTCTCCTGCCAGTTGTTGAATGAAAGCTTCCCTTGGAAAGAACTTTATATAGCAGTTGAGACGAAATTCTTCTCTATGACTTTTTTTTCTTCATGTCGGCTCCTAATTTAGGGTGCATGTGGGTCTCCTGCCTCAAGCTAGCCCTCCCTCCTTATTTCTGTAATTTTTATGCACAGTTTTATCTTAGAGTTGCTAAGATCTTTTCAGCCAATTATTTAAGGAATAACCTCACCCAGGGTTGTTAAGCATTCTAGAAGCAAGGACTAATTTTTTAAATTAAAATTTTTATATTAATAAATTATTTAAAATTATAAAATATAATAATAAATTAAATATACTATAAATAATAATTAAATTAGTTATAATATTTATTATTATATAATAAAAAATTATGTATATACATAATAAATAAATTTTAAATAGTTTGTATGTTATTTAATAAAAGAGATATTTATAATTTAGTCTGGATATTATTATTATTAACAAGTCAATTTTTATATTTTTAAAAACTTATTAAAACGTCTTTATATTTTTATTTTGATCGACGAAATAGTATTTTCGTTCTCTTTTCCGTTAAAATTAGATAAATGAGATAGGAGTGAGCATTCGGTCGGTTTGGTTCAAAATCAAATCAAACTGAATAAACTGAAAATCATAATTTCAATATTTATGAAAATTGAATCGAATTGATTTTGGTCAAAACCGAATCGAACTAAACCGATCTGATTCGGTTTGATCGATTTCGATTTTTAATAAATTTTTTATTTTTTACACTTTATTTTTAATATTTTAAAATTTAATTAAAATATTTTAATCTTAATATTATTTAATTTCTCTATATTATTGAAAATAACATATTATTATCACTAATCGGTTTGGTTCGATTTTTTCGATTTTTTTTTATCAAAACCAAATCGAACTGAAATAACTAAAATTTCTAAATTAAAAACTGAACCGAATCGAATTGAATAAAAAATCAAACTGAATTTTCAAATTAATTCGATTCGGTCGATTTTTTCGATTTGAACTGAATACCGCTCACCCCTAAAAGGAGGAGAGAGAAAATTTTTAAAATTCAATTTTACCCTCAAATAAAACTCCTTATTTAATTCTTGTATATTGCTATTATTAACAAGTCAGTCTCTATATTTTTAAAAATCTATTAAAACGTTTTTTTTTTCATATCTATTAAAACGTTCTTATCATTTCTTTTCGTCAATAAAATAGTTCATATATTTTCTCATATCTATTAAAATGTCCTTATCGTTTCTTTCCGTCAACGAAATAGTCTCTCCTCATCGTTTCTTTTCATCAACAAAATCGTCCCTCCCTATATTTTCAGAAATCTATTAAAACGTCCTTATCTTTTCTAATATCTATTAAAATTTCCTTATCGTTTTTTTTTCAACAAAATAGTCCCTATCTTTTCTCATATCTATTAAAACGTTTTTATCGTTTCTTTCCATTAACGAAATAGTTCATATCTTTTCTCACATCTATTAAAATGTCTTTATCGTTTCTTTCCATCAACGAAATAGTCTCTCCTCCTCCTCCTCTTCAAAGAAAAAAAAGAAGATGATGATGAAAGAGAAGAAGAAGAAGAAGCAGAAAAAAAAGAAGAAGAAGCAGAAAAAGAAGAAGAAGAAGTAGAAGCAGAAGAAGCCAAAGCAGAGAAGAAGCAGAATTGATGAAGAAGAAAAGGAAGGAGGAGGAGGAGGAAAATAAGGGGGTAATTTAGTTTTTTACTATATTTTTAACGGTAAAAATAGACGGAAGGACTATTTCGTTGACGGAGAGAAAATATAAAGACGTTTTAATAGATTTCTAAAAATACAGGAACTGACTTGTTAATAATGACAATACTCATGTACTAAATTGTAAATTTTCCTTTAATAAATTAATATTTTTATATTTATTTTATTAATATAATAAATTGATATATATTTTTATTAATCATTTTTATATATTAATTATAATCGTTAAACATAACTTATTAAACATTTAAAATATATAAACTATTTATTACAGTGAATTATTCATTATTAATATAACAGTTAAATCAAATGGTTTTCGATCGTAGCTAGCAAGTAGAAAAGGAGATAGGTTAAGGAAAGTCTTAGGTTAGAAAGCAAATCTTGCTTAAAGTGGACGTTTCAATGGAATCCCTTTAGGCAATTACAACAAAACCACCACTTTAAGCAAATCTTTGGCCTCTCCCCCATGGAATGGAGCGAAGCATTTTCCAATTTTAAGTGATACTCTTCTTTCTCCTTTTTAAAATTTTCTTTTTTCTTAAAAAAAAACTCGTATATGGACCTCTTGTAAAATTTATTATTTAATTTTTATATAATAAGAAAATTCATTAATTAATTTTTTAATTTAAAAAAATATAATAAAATATTTTTAATATTTTAAAAAATATACTAATTAATTCATTCGTTAAATATTTTATTGTATAATCTTTATAATTTAAAAAACTCATTAATTGGTCATTCCATTTTGTCAACAGTTTACTAATTATTTTTTCTGTATAGATGATATTTTAAATTTTTTTGAAATATTAACCGATAAAATTAATAGATAAATTAATTAGTATATATTTTATAAAATGATAAGTGTATTTTAATATTTTTTTTAAAAAAATTAAGAGATTATAAGTTTTTTCATAGAGACTTAATATTAATTTTTTAAAAAAAATGTATTTTAATTTTAATATTGTTATATATACCTTAATGATATGTTTAAAATAAAAAAATATTTATTGAGTATAAGAATTATGTTTTAATTAGAATTTAAAATCACTTAAAGAATATTTGATTAATGAATTTTCAAATTTAGATTTCTTCAAGTAAAGTGTGAATTCCTTCTAGATTACTTTAAGAAATTAATTTTTAATAACAATCGTTGACGTGATGGAGACTTTTTCTCTGGAGCAGCCGTCGAAAGAAGAGAAAGTTGATCTTGCCCACAGTGCTAAGAAGGTCAAGCTATGCGATGGCATGGCGGAGGAAGCAGTGGCGCCTCCTCTTGAGAATGGTTCTAAGTCGGGGATGGCAGTCGAAGGGAGGTGCAAATCATCTTTTAAGGATGTCTTGCAAAGTGATTCTGTGCTGTGGGATTCGAGAGATGGTTCGACTAATCTGTCTGATGATGACTCCGATTGTGAGAGTGATGGCTGATGACGATTGCCCCATCATAAGGGTCTCTAAACCTGAGAAATGTCTGTTGCGGCAGTCGTGGCAATCCACCCTCATTATCAAGTTGCTCAGTCGTTCTATTGGGTTCAGCTACCTTCAAAAGAGATTATTGAAACTATAGGCTCTTAAATCACCATTTGACTTGATTGATCTTGTGAATGGTTTCTTTATGATACGATTTACTAAGGAATCTGAGTATGAATAGGTGCTTTCGATGGCCCTTGGATAATTGAAGATCATTATCTTACTGTTTGATAATGTCAGCCCAATTTTGGCCCTAAATCTACAGCGATTGATAGGGCATTGGTGTGGATTCGCTTATCTAATCTCTTGATTGAATATTATGATAAAGGATTTCTTTTGCGAATGGGTAGTAGGATTGGATGCCTAGTCAAGGTTGATGAGGTCATATTACAAGTTGCTCGCAGGAAGTACGCATGCATTTATATGGAAGTCGACTTCTCAAAACCATCATTGTCTAAGTTTTGCTTGCGTAAGCGAGTTAGGTGTATTGAATATGAGGGGATCCATTTAGTCTATTTTGGTTGTGGTTGTTACGGCCACATAATGGATAATTGCCTTGCTAAGGAAGTGCCGGTTAGGGAGGCTTTTCTAGTTCCTTTCTAGGGGTTGCTCCTATGGATATGTGTGAGGAATCATTGTGCCATCCATCAGAGTTAAATAAAGAGCAGACTACTGGTATAGTTTCTTCTGGTGAGAGTGGTTGGGCAGAAGTGGTTGATAGATTTGGCCCTTGGATGCTGGCCAAGAAATCACCCTACAATTTTCCTCATTTTGCTGGCGCTCCATCGGCTGCGAAATCGGTTGATTTGGCTGTTTCAAGTAATCATGGTCGGACTAGCTCCTCTTTTTGACAGGTTCATACTGTTAATCATTTTGATATTTTAAATAATGTCCTAGTGTATGATGCTAGTAATAATAACGTTGTCTGTATGTCTATTCCTTTAAGTTCTCCATCAATGAACTCCCTTCAATCCAAAGCTCGAGCTGGTACTCGCTCTTCCATCCCTATTGGGCATCGATAGGAATCTACTACTCCTGAGACTAGGCTAGTTTCATCTGTTCATAGGACTCCTTCTGTGCTAGCTACCCCTACTATTGGGTCTGCTGATACTGGAAGTACTTCTTCCTGCTCTCATCATAGAGCTAAAAAGTCCATCTCCGCAGTCGAACTTGATGATCATGTGGTGGTAATTGGTAAGGCTAGCATTAGTATAGTTGATTGCTGCAAAGTGTCTAACAATTCTCTGATTAATGATCCGAGAGATGGTATCTCACCGTCTCATGATCCAAGGATCTTACGGAATATTTTGAATGCTCTTATTATTAATGTGGGTGCTTCTCATCAGATTTGTGACTCTGGTTTGATGGATGCTTATGATGTTACTATAGAAAGGGGCCTCGGACCTGGTTCTCTTTGATCTTTGAGTGTAATATTTAGCTTGTCTTAGTATAGTGGTTGTGTTTTCTCCCTTGTTGCTTAGTATTATATCTACTTTAGCTTGGAATGTATATGGTATTGTGGGCAAGATAAGCCAATGTATGCTTTATGATTTTTGTGCTCGTTTTCAACCTTCCATTCTAATTTTGGTGGAGACTCGGGTTAGTGGCTTCCAAGCTAATATGATTTGTCTTAAGATGGGTTTTGATCATTGGTTTAGGTGGAGACAATTGGTCTTAGTGGTGGCATTTGGATTTTTTAGAATAGCTTGGTGGGTTTGGTTTCTCTCCTATCCACTCATCCGCAGTTTATGCATTGCCAGGTCAATAATCTGGATAGTGTTTCTTGGTATTTTATAGCTATATAGGTAGTCCAAAGGCTCATTTACAGCATAAACTTTTCTTGGGTTTGTTCTCCTTGCAAATCTCTTTTGATACTCCTTGGCTTTTATTAGGTGATTTTAATTGTGTAATAACATTGGATGAAACTACTAATGTGTGCTCTGATACTACTACTAAATGCAATAGCTTTCATGACTGGGTAAATGTACATGGGTTGCTAGACTTGGGCTTTGCTAGGTGCAAGTTCACATGGTGTCATGGATGCTCTATCGATATGATTCATGTTGTGCGGTTAGATGGGGGTCTGCGTAATGCTACTTGGCATATCCTTTTTTCATAGGCTAGCATTAAACACTTGGAAAGAGCTACCTCTAATCATTTCCCCCTCTTACTTACATTGAGTGACTCTCAAATGGCATATAACAGTGGAAAGTTTCATTTTCAGGCTGCTTGGCTTAAACATCCGGGATTTTTGTCTTGTGTCTCTCAAGCTTGGCCCCCTTATGGATCGATTATTAACCATCTTCAGTCTTTCGATGGTAGTTTAAGTTCATGGAAGCGATAATTTTTTCGAAATATTTATATTCAGAAGAGAAGGTTATTGGCTCCTATCAATGGCATTCAGCTATTGGCTCCTTTAGCCATTCTCATGTGGGCTTACTTCAGCTGAAATAGAAGCTGCTAAAAGATCTTGATGCAGTTTTGGACTAGGAGGAAATTCTATAGTTCTAGAAATCTAAAGAATAGTGGATTGTAGATGGTGACCGCAATACCAAATACTATCATGCTTATGCAGTACTCAAGAGTGGTAAAAGCATCATTTAGGGCCTTAAAGATGCCAATAGGGTTTGGTGTTAGGATTAGGCTGAATTGTCGCGTATGGCTTTCTCTTTCTATAAACTGTTTTATATTGATGAGTCGGTTGATGTCTCCTCTATCAACTCGATCAATCTTTTCACCTCCATGAAGGTGGAACATAGTTATATGTTGGCCTCTCCTTTTTCAGTCAAACAAGTTAAATATGCTTTTTTTGGCATGGATCCTTTTAAAACTCCCAACCTTGATGGATTCCCGGCATGCTTTTATCAAAAAGCTTGGAAAGTGGTTGGTCGTTCAATAGTAGCAATGGTCCTGGATGTCCTTTAGGGTGGCCCTATTCCTAGTGATATCTATGAGATCCTGATTACTTTAATTCCCAAAGTTCAAGGTCTAGATTCTATTTCTCAATTTCGACCGATAAGCCTGTGTAATATTACCTATAGGGCCATAAAAAAGGTCATTGTGAATCGTATGAAAAGGGTTATGCCTTCTCTCATTTCTCCTACCTAGTGTAGTTTCATCCCCAGTAGACAGCTTCATGATAATGTCATCATTCTCCAAGAGGTGGTTCATTCCAGGTAGAGACGTTTGAGTGGTGATGGTTGGATGAGTTTACAGATTGGTTTAGAGAAAGCTTACATTAGGGTTAGGTGGGACTTTGTTCTAGACTCTTTGCGACTGGCAGGTTTCCCGAGCAATTAGGTGACGATTATTTCTAATTGCATGTGCTCTTGCTCTATGCATGTCTTATAGAATAATCAGCCTTCCCTTCGATTTCAATCCTCAAGAGGTGTTCGTCAGGGGGATCCACTCTCACCATATTTGTTTGCTTAGCCATGGAAAGGTTAGATCATCTCATTACTCAATTGGTTGCAAATGGCAGTTGGGTTCCTATTCAATTGTCTCGCCGTTGTCCTCCCCTGTCTCATCTTTTCTTTGTTGATGATCTCCTGTTATTTGCTAAGGCCTCTATTGAGCATATTACTATGGTTAAAAAATGTCTTGACGAGTTTTGTGCTGGCTTTGGCAAAGGGTTAACTATTCAAAGTCTAAGATCTTCTTTTCACCGAATGCAGCTACTCAGTTACAACAGCTAATTTCTGATGTTGCAGGGATTTCTATCACTACTGATCTTGGGAAGTACCTAGGCATTCCAATTATCCATGGACATATACATAAGCATATGTTTGCACCGCTATTCCAGAGAATGGATGCTACTTTATCAGGTTGGAAAACTCCTATGATCTCTCTCTCGGGCAAAATTACTCTGGCTAAATCTATTCTCAATGCTTTACCTAATCATATTATGTAGTCCTTCTGTCTCCCTCGAGCAGTTTCTAATCTTCTTAATAAGAAAATTCGTGATTTTATTTGGAGTGATCAAGCTGGTAAAAGGCATGTCCATGCAGTAAATTGGGACATCATTACATTGCCTATTGATCGCGGAGGCTTGGCCATTCATAGTTGTTGGGAGATGAATACTGCTTTTCTTACTAAACTGGGCTAGCATCTTCTTTATAATGACAACAGTCTCTAGAGTCTCATTTTACGAGGTAAATATGGGGTGACTTATTGGAGTGCAGATGCTTTTCCCTACTAAGAACATGTAACAGCCCGGAAACCGGTACCCCTCTTGTAACGGCCCGAACCGCTTGGCGCTAGAATTCAGATCGGCTTAAGGCCGCCGGAACCCGTAGCAAGCCTGCTAGACATCCTGAACAACTGGTATAATCCCATACATGATCACACTTTTGCATAAAACTTAAAGCTGTCCATATCCCAGGCTTACCCTGAGTATGGTCTGAAACTGAAAACTGTTCTTACTTTTACTACCAAGCTTAACTTTGTGCATGCACTTCCACTTCACTCATTCCCCACTCTGGAGTCCATACCAGCTACCCCAATGGAGAAACATTAAGCTTGGCTATCCTGAAAACATTCTGAAAACATTTCATACAATATGAAAACGTTTATAAAGCATATCTTTGTCATTCAAACGATCATGCACAACCAAGAGATTAACCAACACAACTAAAGGGATTAACCAACCCAAACTAGGCAAAGCACAACACTACACCACAAAGCATGGACTTTTCTTAATTTGGCTCTATCTCTTTACATCAAGCTCATTACTCTTTCCATTCCTTCATATCCTTTATATACATAAGGACCATACATCAAGTCCATCTATCATGTCCATGCATCATGTCCATGACTATACTATACAAGCATACAAACATTACAAGCATATAAACATTACATCTCTTTAACTTACACAACATTCTTTCCCTTTACACAAAACTAAGCTATGCTATTACATCAAGACATGGCAACCCATGTTAGGCTCTTCTTGCCCATAGCTTACTCTCTGACTAACCTCTGGCTGACTGACTCTGGCCCTGCAAAACTGGGGTGAGAGGGAGGGGTGAGCTACAAGAGCCTAGTGAGTAGAAACTATAAAACAGTTCATAGTTCATTCTTTCATTCATTCATGCTTTTATGGATTGTGTCACAGCACAAACATATCACATCTCGGATTAGACATGATCCCAGGACTCCCTCTGCCGATGCCCGGCCCCTAAAGGAGCTCTCAAAAGCACTACATGCTCTAGTGCCCGGCCCCCTTCTATGGAGCACTCACAGGTCTTATCTAGGCATAGCAGGTCGCGGGCTACTGAGATCGCCTTGGTCTATCCCATCAACAATAGGTAATGCAATGCAATGCACATAATCGTGATCTCTAATGCAATACAATCTAGTATCACATGGCATCCATGATGCGTGTCTCATGCTCATACTGTCATAATCTTTAAAAACATTTATTTTAAAACATGCATAGTTAGTTCTACTCACCTGAAGCCACTGCTCAACAGACTCTGGGCCAACTAGCATTGCAGCTAGACACCTCGATGTCTCAGGTCCGATCCTACACAGATGGACTCACATGAGGTACCAAACATACTCTAGCATAGCTCTAAAACATCTCCCCAAAAACCCCCTAAAAACTCATAAACAATCACACAAAGCATGCAAAAGAGGGCTGGACAGAACACTTTCGGCGGCAGGTTCGGCGGCCGAATGTCCTCTCCAGAGACGAAACTCAAGCACCTTCGGCGGCCGAAACTCTTCTTTCGGCGGCCGAACCCTTTCGGGGGCAAGGTTCGGGGGCCAAAACACACTCCAGAGACGAAAGTCTCTAACCTTCGGCGGCACCTTCGGCGGCCGAATCCCCCAAACAGAGCCGAACCTCAAAACTCTCGGGGGTGAGCTGTGGCAGCCTAAGCCACCTCTCAAGGGGTTCGGCGGCCGAACACACCTTCGGCTGCCGAACCTGAGTTCATCCAGAACTCAGCTTCACCAGCAACCAGCTCCTCACTCCTTTCCAACTCTCAAAACATGCATACCTCAACTCCTCAACATACATATACCAAAGTATATGCACAAAGGGGTCCAAAACTACCTGAAACCCCAACAACAACAACACACATACACATATAGCAACATAGGCATAAAGGGTCCCTAAACCCTCTCATGCACAACCATGCAACCTCAGCAACTAAACCCCCCAAAACACTTCACAAAACATGCTTAAAACACTATAAAACATAAGGATCATCACTTACCTCTTGAAGAACAAAGGCTGATGTGATCCTAACTTCAAAAACCTTGGAGAACCAAGCTCTACAAGCTCCAAACTCCAAAACTAGCTTACTTTGCTCAAACCTTGAACAACAAGCTAAAACTCATTAAAAATCCATGAAAGATCTTGCAACACCATGAAAACACATCAAGGAGGACATGAGCTCACCTTGGGTGGGAAGAGGAAGAAAACTCCCCTCTTGAACCGACCTAAGGGGCTTTATAGGTGGCTTGGTCAACTACCTTCGGCAGCCTAACACGCCCCCTAAACTCATGCATGTTCGGCGGCCGAACTTCACCTTCGGCGGCCGAACCTTGGTTCGCTCAAGCAAAGCTTTCAGAGGCCAAAAGCACTCCCGAAGCCTTCCCATGTTCGGCGGCCGAACTTGCCTTCGGCGGCCGAAGCTGCAAACTCCTCCTTGGCCTTTTTCTCTTCAAAACTCTTTTCCTTTCCTTTTCAAAACCATAAAACCTTTTAAAACATTTTAGAAAACCTTTTAGAAAACCTTGCTACACCCCTCAAAAGGATCCGACATCCGAGATTCCACCGGACGGTAGGAATTCCGATGCCTGAACGAGCGGGGTCTTACAGAACAATTCGTCTATTATTTGGCGTAGCCTTGTTCACAGTGCTCCTTTGCTTTGAAAAGGCATTTCCCTTTCTGTTTAGGTGTGCCGACTAGTTTTTGGAATGATTATTGGGTTGGTCATACTCCTTTGTTGTCCTTGACTATTAATCGTGTTTCCGAGTCCTTCCAATCTCTCAATGTTGCGCAGTTGAGGTCTTTGGGAGATTGGGCATAAGACTTAATATGATCTTACCTTCATAAGGATGCATGCCTTCTATTATAACCTATTTCAATTGTTCAAGTTGTTAGAGCTTGTGATGAGGTCTCCTGACGGTTCACATCTTCAAGTGCATTTTCAGTTAACTCTGTATATGGGTTCATAGACAGATTTGATAGCTGGCCTATGGATGCTATGTGAAAATTGCTTTGGAAGATCAAGGTTCCCCAACGATGTCGCATGTTCTACTGGTTGGTTGCTCATGGAAAAATTATGACTAATGCTAAAATATTTAAACGTGGATTTACTAATAACACAACTTGTGCTATTTGTGGCCATAGAGAGAAAACAATTCTTCATGTGTTACGAGATTGCCCTACTGTCCGACATATTTGGAATCAAATTTGGGACTTCGATACATGTGAAACCTTTTTCAATTTGACTATGGTTGATTGGCTACGCTATGGTGTTGGTTTTACATCTTCTTTAACAGTTGTTTGTCAACCTCTTGAGATTTTATTTATTGTAATGTGGTGGATTTGGAAATGAGAAAATATTGTGGTGTTTCAACAAGTTCCTGATGTCTACAATTTGATGGAAAATTACGATCTTTATTATATTCTCTATATTGTAATATAGATGTTTGGTCGCATCGATCTTTCTCTTTTTGTAAGCAAGGACATACTATTATTTCTGTATTTTGACAACCTCTTAATGATGAGTGGGTTAAACTTAATTACGATGGGGCGAGTAAAGGGAATTTGTAATCAAATGGGGGCTGGGTTGTGGGCTATTATATTCGATTGGATGTATGCAGTGCTATTGTGGGAGTTATAGAACCTTATCTATGGTTTATCTTGTGCGTAGGAGCAGGATTTTCGTTAGGCAAAAGTGAACATATATTCTGAGTTGGTTTTATATTTATTGTTTTAGGAGGTGATATTGAGATATCGATTGAAGGAATTATTTTTGCAGTGTAAATCTCTTCTATCTAGATCATGACATGTTCGGTTACTCCATTATTATAGAAAAACAAATCGTGTGATGGATTATCTTACAAATTTTGCTATCTCTGCAAATGCAGGCCACCATATTCTGAACTCCCCTTTAAAGGAGACTCTTAATTTCTTATGCTGAGATAGAGAATGGATAAATTAGCCTAGAGTGTTAACCTTAGTTAATAATTTCTTTTCTCCCTCCTATGTATAAAAAAAAAAATTAGAATTTAAAATAGTGCTCACATGCTATAAAGAAAAAAAAAACATAATAGTTTTATTTCATAACTTTAATGTTCTAGGACACACAGGTTCCATGGGATTACTTATGTTTTATTTATATAGATTTTATTTATCTTTTAATTATACAGATTTATTTTATTTTATGAAAAGTATTTTTAAAAAATATATTTTTTTTATTTTTTTAGATTTAGAATTATAAATTTCGATTAATAAAAAAATATGTTTTCAATCAAGAAGTGAATTAATTTAATTTTAAGTAAAATAAATTTCTCTTACATATAAAAAATCATTTTTTAGACTTTTAAACCTTCTACGCATAAGTTTATTAATATCTTTTTTTAATTTTTTACAACATGTCTTACACATTTATTTAACTCTTGTTTAGATTATGATTTTTCATATATTTTTTTATTAATTTTTATATAATTATATTATTATTATTATTATCAATCAAATTTAATCTTATTATTATAATAAAATTATAAATATAATTTATTCTTAATTAAAATTTATTACATTAAACTTTTATTTTTTTCATTTGATAAAAATAATTATTTTTTTAACTAATCACAATTAAATTCATTTTATTATATTAAATTTATTCGAAACTAATTTTAAAATTTCATTAAAATTTCAAAATCAATCAAATTAATAATAAATTTAATATAATAAATTCTTGGTTCCATTCCAATAGATTTAATTGTCAAATAGTTAAATAATTAAAATAAAAAAATTAAACTGTCAAAGTTAATTAAATCATCGTGCAAATAATTAAGTGATTTAAAATTAAAACAAATTAAATACACTTTAAAACTTAATTAATAGGAATAGGATGTGAAATCAGTCGGTTGGATTTTAAATCGAATTAAATTGAAAAAATTAAAAATTAAATTTTAAAAATATTAGAAATCAAACTAAATCGATTATTAAAATATAACCGAATATAATCAAACCGATAAAAATTAATTCAGTTCAAATATATCAAAATCGAAATTTATAAATTTTACACGTTTGAACTTGAACTGCTGATTGAATTGAGTAAGAGTGAGGAGAAACACGTTAGATTTAGACTGCTGGTTGGATTAGATAAAGATTAGTATATAATATATAATAAAATCGGTTAATTCAGTTTATCAGTTATTTAACATTTAAACCAAATCGAATCAAATTAAAAATTAAATAATCTAAAAAATATTAATATAATCAATCTAAATATTTTAACTAATCGAACTATTGATTCAAAATCAATCGATCTAGTTAATTTCTCTATTTGAATGGAGATATACCCTCCCCTGAATGAAATTTAAAGCCACTCTAACATTATTGTAAATAAGTAAAAATCAATTAGCATAGAAGTTGACAACCCACTTTACGATTCTCCTGTTCCAAAAATTTGATGGATTTTTTTTCTAAGTCATCCTGTAAGCCTCTGAGAAAAGGAGCCGAAAAATTAAAGCAGCAGAAGCGTCGGTGGTGCACTTTGCGAAAAGGAAAGCGATTAAGTTGCGAAATTAACGGCCATGGCTGCATCAAATTGAAAAAAGCAAACAGATTTCTTTGGAATTTCCTGGAAAGCTACAGAGGAATAACGAAGATGAAGCTGGGATTCATATACTAGAATAATACCCGTGGTTAATTAAATAAGATAATTATATATTTTATTTTTAATTTATTGTGAATAATTTTTTTTTTATTAATATATTCCTGGTGAATGATAACTTAGAAACGCGTTTCTTTTTACTCATATTATTCATTCTGATATGTTTGTCAGTTTCGGTCCTTGCATATATTTAACTATTATAATAATTAAATATAAATTAATCACATTATTAAAAAAAATAATAACTCGAATTTATTACTAAATGTACTTGAATTTATTAGAACTCTAAATTTTTATAAATGATAAAATTATAATAGTTTAATTTTATTAATTTACAAAAATTCTAAGCACAATGTGCAAAATTTAAAATAACAAACAATGTACGATCATTTTTTTATAAATTATCGATAATATGACTAATTTATGTTTAACTATTATGATTTTTATATATTCAGGCGTTGAACAATAGGTTAATTCTAGTAAGTATAGAGGTGTAGGGGTGAGCAGTATTCGGTTCAAACTGAAAAAATCGACCGAGCCGAATCGATTTGAAAATTTAGTTCGGCTTTTTATATATTTCAGTTCGGTTTTTAATTTTAGAAATTTTGGTTATTTCGGTTCGATTCGATTTTAATCAGAAAAAAACCGAAAAAACTAAACCGAACCGATTAGTGATAATAATATATTTTTTTCAATAATATAGAGAAATTAAACCATATTAAGATTAAAATATTTTAATTAAATTTTAAAATACTAAAAATAAAGTGTAAAAAATAAAAAAATTATTAAAAATCGAAACCGATCAAACCGAACCGAATCGAACCGAATCAGACCGGTTCGGTTCGGTTTCTGACCAAAATCGATTCGGTTCGGTTTTTATAAATACTAAAATTTCAGTTTTCGGTTTATTCGGTTCGGTTCGGTTTTGAACCGAACCGACCGAATGCTCACCTGTAATTATATATTCAGACAACTGAATGGACACATGGCAGTGCATCATCAAGATAAAATGCAGCCAAAACTTCAAGGTGTGGCAGAAGTTTTTGGTATACCCACCAAGAAAGCAAAATATATTTTACATGAAACTTTTACTATGTATATTAGTAATACCAAAATTTTCTGCAGTGTGATCTTCAATGAGCAGCTCATTCACTAAAGTAATAATCACGCAAACTGAATACTTCTTCATCGAAAACCACAGGTTCAAATCACAAAATGTTAAATTATTTACTTGAGAAAAATATATAAAAGGAGTTGTCAAGTAAACAACTTCAAATATTTTTGGGCTCTATTTTCCAAATGACGATGTATTTAAATTTGTCATTATTATAATTGTTCACTTCAAACACGTCCAAATCCTCAATCATTTCAAATGCAAACAAATCTAAACAGAGCCAATTTATAAAGCTAGTTTTATATCTATATTAAAGGCAACAAGTGGTTAATGCTATTGAAAGCACCACCAAGTAACAAATAGCAGAAGCCATGGTAAGAATTCTATGATTGTAATATTTAACATGGGGAGTTGGGGGATTGACTTACAAGTACTTTGCTGCACTCCTTCACTTTACTCTTTTAGGTTGTGGTTGTTCTTCCCCATAATCAGATTTTCCGTCTGCAATAATGTTGATGCAATCCAATTGGAAGGATTTTTCCCTGCTTCTCTTCTTGTTGGCGTTGGTTTCCATCTCTTGTTCTAGGAATTCTGGCTTGGTTTTCCCACGTTGTAATGAGAACTTGCTTCCGAAAACGCAAGCATTGCATTTGTAGAGCTCATCTCTCGAATACAACAGTTGGAGTCCACACATTTTCACCTTTAATTTTACCTTATCATTTGCATGAGAATGTTGGAATTCTGATTTGAACTCAAATGAGGCTTCCATGACATTGCAGCATCTTTCTATGAGCCATTCATTTAGGTTCCTACGAAAATAATTTTTTTTGCAGTAAAAAAGAAAAAGGTGGTCTGATTCAGAGACAGCCTCAAAAGGCTCAAGAAAAAACATAAACCTGTCATCCCATCTGTCAAAACATTTTTCTGTCATCCCACCTTTTTTAACATCAGCATTTTTGAAATGGCATTCACATGTAAAGCAGAAACAATCACCTTCTGTGTGGACAAGGACAGTGGGATCCTCGAAATCTAGAACAACACAAAAAGCAAAACCCAAGAATAAGGAATTAAAGCAATATGGAGGGAACAGAACATCCATTGAAGATCCTGAGCTTTGATAGCTGAACCACTCTGGAATTTCACTTCCGGGTAAACCAACAATTAGATGAGCTTTTACCTGCTGATGTGTTAAAGAGGGATAAAAAGGAAATTAAAAAGAAATATTTGGTGGACTACAAAGAGGACAAGGAAAGGAAAAGAGAGGCTTACATGGGTGGCAGTGGCTATTTCTTTCATTCTCAGTAGTGCATCTGCTATAATGTCACCACGTGCATTCTGATCCAAATTTACACTATTACAATGGTTGAACACATGATACGATTGATGGGGATCTTCATATTCTGCTATTGGTGTAACATATGAAGTTCCTGTAGTTTCCATTAATGTACAACTTACCGGCAAAGCATGGAGTCCCTTGTGGTACATTACAACAGTTCTTTTATCCCATCCCCTAATATGGACATCTATAAGTGCACTTCTGTCATTATATGACAAGGTTAAATGGGAAAAATCATATAGAGCTCGCAGTTTTGAAAGTTTTGAGTATGCACTTAGAACAAGTCTGTGAAGGCATTTTGCAGCCTTAATGTCAATGGGGATTTCTAGAAGTGCAGTGCCATCAACATATAGCTCTCTTAAAGAGCACAAACCATATAAAGGAGGCAACTTCACGAGTTTTGAGCAACCACTAAGAATAAGCATTTGAAGGAATTTCATGTCAGAAATGCAACTTGGAAGGTTCTTGAGACGTTCGCATCCTTTCATGTTCAACACAACAAGAGAAGAAAACGATCTTATGGATGAGGACAATTCTTCTATTGCAGTCTTGCTTAGCAGTAGTACTTTCACATTTCCTATAATCTCTGGAAACTCACTGAGATTTGAGCAACCACTGAGATCAAGTGCATCAACAAATTTCAAATGAATACTACTAGGAAGACTTGAAAGACTTTTGCAATTCCTCAGCTTCAAAATATAAATATCTTCCAAAAATGGAACAAATGATGGCAGCTCTAGCAACCCACAATCTTCCAGTTCCAACTCTTCTATGCCGACTGGGATATCTGGAAGCATCTTCAAATTTGAGCAATAAGAGAGAGAAAGCTCTTTAAGAGATTCCAACTGGACAAGATTTGGAAGACTCCTCAGCTTCTTGCACCCTTGTAAATCAAGATGAACAAGTTTTTGCAGGCATTGAATTGACATAGGAATCTCAAGCAAACTCTCACATCCCTGCAGACTTATCCACTCCAGCTCAGTTGCTGAAGTGAGATCTGGGAGACTCCTCAAGTGCACAGATTCAGAAAGATTGAGCGTTTTCAATTGTTGGGGATACTGCACATTGACAACACCAGAAACATTTTTTCTAAAAGAAAATTAAATCTATAAATTCTTGAAAAATAGAAACATGTACAGGATTTGATTTTCCTTCAAGTCATAGCACTTCATTTTTAATTTTTCAGTTTGGTTCTTATAATTATTTTTTCATTGATGAACTTAAAACATAATAAAAATAAATCATAAGATATATGGTTATTCAAGACCTTATGTCCATTCCAAAGTTGTTCAACTTTGCTGCCTTGCATGTTGAGTTCAACAAGGTTTTCCATTAAAAAATTAGATGGCAAAGATTTGTAAGGGTATTCATCCCAGTGGAGTAAACTCAACTTATTGGAGAGATGCAAAAGATGACTTGGTTGACTAGAATAAGATGCAGAGCTTATAATTTTGAGTTCTGACCAATTCTGAGGCCTAAAACATTTGAGCAATCTTAAGTTATGCATCTGCGGTAAAGCTACATGACCCAAGTGTATCTTTCCCAATTCAGACATGTCCAAGAAAATGCCTTCAACTTTTTTCATTCCCTGACAAACAAGAGCAACTAATTAATAAATGCAAAAGAAGTTTCCAAAACTTGATATACTTTTCTAAATATTTACTGAAAATAATGTTATAAGCTATTTTATTTGGGAAAAACAGATTTGACTGTTTCAGACATGCCCTCAATTGCTTTAATTCTCCAAAAATCAAGAGTACATTAGAAGATAACTCGTATTATTAATGGATATCTTGAGTGTTAAACACGCATTCAATTACTTAACGAAATGAGATTTTTCTTTTAAATGCTATCATCTTGGCTAACATTAAAAAACTTCATGCCTTACCATTTTAGTTGATAAAATATGAAAGATGTCTTTGGAATTCCATAATCTTCTCCCATTCCGCCAAGCAACGTTGTGACCCATGTCTTGTATCAAATCATGCATGTCTAACACGTCATCCACAATAGTTATGAGACATTTATCCAATAGTCGAATTATTCCCCAGCTAGCAGGAAAACCACAGCCATTTAGTATGTCCTCTACCCAATTTCTTTCATTTCCTTTGAAGAAACATGCAATATCAAGAAATATTTCCTTTGCCACTGGATCTAGCTCATCATAACTGATTTTTAAGATTTTTTGAATATTGGAGTTAGGAAATTGATTTAGTTTGCTCAATGCACTTCTCCATTCTGCTGGAAGCCTTGAACATAGATGGGAACCCAATATATGAAGAGCCAACGGAAGACCTTTGGTATAACTTACCACCCTTTTTGACAACTCTATATAGTCCTTCGGAGGATACTTTTGTTTGAAGGCTTTCAAACTAAATAGTTGAAGAGCTTCACTATTCTTTAGTCCCTCAACCTTGTATATCTCATCAACTTGACCATTAAGTACTTCTTTATCTCTACTAGTTATGATGATTCTACTTCCTTGCCCAAACCATCTACGATTTCCAACTAAAGCAGTTAATTGATCTGAATCATTAACATCATCAAGAACTACAATAACCCTCTTTCTTTTGAGCCTGTCCATAACATAAGTGGGAAGTACATGAAGCATTTCTACTCTTAGGTTTTCATCTTGTAGAAGTTCAGAAAAGAGACATTTTCGCAAATGAATTAGTTCATGGTTTTTTTATTTTTCTCTAACATTTCTTAAAAAGCAACAATCATCAAATTGATCAAATATTTGAGTAATAAGAGCTTCAGCAATGGTTGTCTTGCCTATACCTCCCATTCCCCAAATTCCAACGAAACGAACATCAACTGTCCCAATGCTTAACAATGGAAGAAGTTTCTCTATGTGTAAATCAATCCCCACCAAATCAGTGGAAATGCTGAAGGAGCTAGGATACAACTTCTTTGCAATTTGGTTGACAATTCTTTCACTTAATTCAGATTCAAGCCTAAAAATTTAAAATGAAAACAAATAACAAGGAATCAAGATACATAAAATAAACCAAGAAACACAATCATCTGAAAAATTATCGAATCTTTATTTTCACTCCTCAAACAGAATTGTAAACATGTAACAAAATAATCATATATACACTGTTATTAAATAGAGCTACCTGTAGTTGCTGGAATCCCACCCAGCTAGATTGGCAGCTTCTGTCAGAGCAGTGGTCCATCTCTCCACCATTTCTATGCTCTCCCTGAACTGTTGTTTAACTTTCCCAAATGCTTCTCCAAATTTCCCAGTTTGCTTTCTAACATCACAAGGATCTACATGGTAGAAAACAGGCAAAACCTTTCGCCCCTTTGTTTTCATGCAATCCATTATCTTGACGAGTTCGTCTAAGCACCAGTGAGAGGAAGCATAATTTTCAGAGAAAATTATTACTGAAATCTTGGATTCTTCAATCGCTTTCAAAAGGGTTTCTTTAATTTCTTCTCCACGATCAAGACTATTATCATCAATGAATGTTGAGATATGATTTCGACACAGCGCAGCATAAATATGACTGGTAAAATTTGGGCGGGTGTCGCTGCCTCGGAAGCTAAGGAAAACATCGTAGGTGGTTTTGAAGGGGATGATGGAAGATGAAATAGAAGCCATTTCGACAAGTACCAAAAGAAATTAATGGAGAATTGAAAGAGACGATCAGTGGCTCAGTGCATTAAGAGACTTGAGAAAAATACATGAATCCGAACCAGGCAGGTGGAAGTCGAACTCTTTCTTGAGATCAAGATCTGTGCTCGGAATTCATATGATGAACTCTGATCATTGATCAAAATCTGTGTTTGACTATCCAGTAAACGGTGTTTCATTGATATGATGAGTCCATTTCGCAAAATATATGCAATATTTATTGGAATTTCTATAGTTACTTGATTTAATATAAAATAAATTTACTTTATTATAAAATTAAATTAAAATTTATGAAAATTTTATTTTTTTTTTAATTATAAATTTATGTAAAGTTGATTCTTATTTTGTTAGAGTAAATATTTTGTATAAATGTAAATATATTTCATACAAATTAAGATAATAAAAATTATATTAAGTAATAACATTATTATTAATTGGAGATAATATTCTCTATTATTATGTTAAAAAATTTATTAATTAATTTTTATATTTTAAAAAATTTATAAATTAATTTTTTTATTAATTTTTATCGTTAAAATTTATTAAAATAATATCTAAAATGTCTTCCATACTAATTATTAAATTTTTTTAAAATTGATAGTTACTTAATAATTTTTTTAAAATTATAAATAAAATAATAAAATATTTAATTGCTAAAATTAATAAAATAATTAATTAATAAATATTTTAAAATATTTAAGATATTTTAATATATTTTTTAAAATTAAAAACTAATTAATAAATTTTATATATATCATAATGAATAAATAATAAATTTTTTAATTATTTTTAAATTTTAAAATGTTAATTTTTTTATATTTTTGAAAATGTCATTATTTTTTATCAATTTAATAATTTGTTATAAAATAATTATTTTACGGGATATTTATCATTGCATATAAATTTATAAACTATATAAGTTAAATATTATAATTTTCAATTTTTAATTTTTAAAATATCATGATTATATAATCTTTAAAATTATTTTCGATTTTCATTAACAGAATATGATTAATTACAGAAAATCAATTCACTTTAAAAATCATGTAGAATAAAATATAAAATCTGTATAAAATATAAATAATTTTACGTGATAAAATAATAATTATTATTTTTTGACAAAATAATCATAAATTCACCTATATATATGCTTAGCAATAATTAGTTTATATTTTTAATTTCGATTTTAAATTTTTTATTGTTTAATCAAATTAAATATAACTGTTATTCTTTAACTCCTAATAGAAGTATATTACTTTCCTTTTTATTTATTTTAAATTATATATAATTTTTGTTTTTAAATAATAATTTATTTATTAGCTTATTAATATATCCCTTCAAATATTAATGAAAAGTGAAATTTATTAATTTTAAAATAATTTTATAATCTTACTTATTTAATTAGATGTGGTTATGAAATAATATTATAGTAAATATACGTTACTGTTCTGAGATTTAAAAAATAGAATTTATTATGCGAATCTAAATTTAGATAGAGAAAGACGTTTTTCCCCTTTTATCCCTTTTTCTTTTATTTGTTAGAGACGTCTAACGGTTTTTCTATTACAGTATTTTTCTATTACAGTATTTTTCTATTACAGTGTCACCTGTCTCTGTCATTTAAATCTGCATGTATTGATGTGTCAGACCCCTTTTTATGTTAGACAACCATTTAATTTTTCTGACGCCCACATGGACAGGATTGCAAAGTGACTAAGCTGAATTATCTTTCTGTTGGACTTGGCTCGCAGTCGATCTGGCCTGCCCGTGTGTTTGAATCAAGAGTCCACTGAAAGGGATTTTCATGGGTTTTAAGTCAGAGTTGTTTTCTTAATCCGATCTTACTCAGAGTAAATGAGATCCGACGTTCATAATATACAATTAAAATTTATGTAATTATTATATATTTTAATTAATTTTGTACAAATTGTAATATAAATATTCATCTAATAATTATTTAATTTATTCTCTTATAAATTTATATTAGATATATTTTATTTAATTTTTAATGAATATGTATGAATGATATTATTAGAAAAAGATTAAAAATTTTTTAACTAGAATAATTTTCAAAGGCTTAATGATAAAAACAAAAAACTCAAATTGTACATATTTTCAATTTTACTATAAATTTTATCAATTCTATTCAAATTATTAATAATGATAATAATTATGATGGTAACAGAGCCATGTTTTGTAAATTTTCCTTTTTGTAAAAAAATATTAGTACTTTATTTTTAATAAGAATTTTTTATTTTGTTTTATTAAAAAATAAATTTATTAGAAGAATAAATTATTTTCTACTTATTAACATTCAACTAGCTAAATATATTTTATATTTGCAACGTTAGGTAAGATTAATATGTATATTTTCTTTAATAAGGTAAATTTTACTTATTATCACTCAATGTTTAGACTTATTTTATTTTTTTAATCAATTTTAATTTATTTTAATAGAATTATTAAAATTTAATTATATTATAGAAAAAATAATTTTAACTTATTATAACAAAGCGTCATATTGTCAAAATATAAAATAATTATTTTAGCTCTCTCTCCAATTCGCTTATTGGAGAGAAGAAAGCTCCTTACCTCTCATCTTATATTTATATATATTAATTAATAAATATTTATTATTACAATTATTTTATTTTAAATAAATTCCTTATCTATAAACTTATAGTATATTATTTACTGTTTTATGTTCCTCTTAATTTAATATTTATTACTAATTTTTAATTTGATTAAATTAATCGGTACAAATTGATTGTAAAGAAAAATCAATTTTAAGGTTTTTTTCTAATTAAGATTAATAAAAAAAATTTTAAACATCTGGTTAATATATTTTTAAAAATAATTAAAACTTATATTTATTATTTTAAAAATAATTTATTAATATTAAGCTCATTATCGCTTATATAGTAATAACATACTTTTTAAAAACCCCTAAATGCTGGTAAGTAATTAACCTTTTATTTTTTTTAATCTTGTTCAAATCTATTCTCTTCTTATTAGTTTTTTTGCTTTTTTCTAACTTTATATGAAAGGATATTACAGAAATTTCTTAAATGAATACAGCAGGCATCCCTGATGTTTTTTGTTGAAAACAAGGTGGTGATCATACCAGTTAAAGGGTACTAAATATCAATATCCATTGATAAGGCTGAAAAATATTGAAGTGAAGTGAAAGGAAACCAAGAACTAACGTTCAATAAAGACTGCAGACAGAGGTTTAATTGGCACCCCCTCATTTCAAATAGCTTGAAATAAACCTTCCCAATTCACATCACATTGCATAGCAGTAAGAAGAAATTATCTTCTCAGGGAAGGCTCAAATATTTTTTTTTTTTTGGGCAAGTTTTGTAGCCTGATCTACCAGGAGGAGAAAGTTGAATATAGAAACTTAGCAAAGCAAAACAGAGCATGATGCGCTGTTGAAACAAATCAAGGGGCTAGCCTGAGTGGGTCACGAGGGAAAAGAGATGCTTTGCGAATGTTGTTCAGGCCACAGAATAACATTACCACACGCTCTAGCCCCACTCCAAATCCACCATGTGGAGGCGCACCATACCTGCAAATACACCGACCATTTTTATCATTTCTGTTATTCCTGAATATATATACCTGAAAACATTGAAGAAGAAAATAGACAGAATGCATAGCCCATGAGCTCATGTTACTAAGGAATTCTTAGCATTCATGAGGTATTAAGATGGCAGGTAATTCAAAATTAAACCTCAACCTAACAACTCACTATTTCGCAATACACAGAGTCTTATTTATGATGCTCCAATTTTTGCAAGAAAAAAAATTCAAATGAATTCTTTTACAATTAAAAATGATTTCTATTTCTGTTGAAATAATTTTTTTAGTTAAAAAGAATTAAATTCTTTCATTTCAAACATGAAAATTGACCAAAAAGAAAAACAATAGAATTGAATTACTATAAATTTTTTTATTCCAAATACATGGGGTATGTAATTTGTTTTTCCATTCTTAACAAACATTAACCAAACATATTGAGTTATCAGCACTGAACAGTGCTTGTCATGTCATTTATGAAATGGCTTGTAAAAACAAACTACAAATCATAAAAAGCCAAGCAAAAGCAACTTTTGCCACATGTCATGACAGTGTTGCAAGGGAGGTTCATATGAATAATTGGCTTGCTCCACCACCATTTCCAGCTTATGAATAATTTTATATTCCAATAAATTGAGGGGTTTTTTTTTTAAAGTACGCTGCAAGGAAGTGTGTTTGGTAAAAATATAATTGGATGACATAAAGAAGTGAGGTTGTACAATGTGATGCCTACTAGCTTATTCTAGCATAGCAACTGGAATAATAATGTGAGACATCAAGCCCCCTAATTTTTCTCTGAAACTTATGCTGAAAAATAATTCCATTTGGTCATGCAGAAAGAATTAATTGAACCAAATGACAAATCCATCGAAGCAATAGGATACAAACAGTTTTAAAAGACATGAATCCCCATGAACGTGATTGATCTTCCCAGTTCCCATTCCCATATCAGCATGAATTTCAAAGAAAAGCGAGCCCAATTATCCAAGTCAGCTTTCTCACAATATTAACTGGATAAAAGCACTTGATTATAAAAATGGCATTAGTTTCATGCACTTAATTACCAAAGTTTTAAAGCTTGAGCATTAACATAAAAATAAAAGTATCTGCATTCTGATTGATAGGCCTATCATCTAACAAGTTGGCACTGCAGCACACAGATCTGAAAGAACTGAGTGAACCATTTGGGAAAAATAATACCTGAAAGAATCGATGTATGTTGTTATTGCACTGACATCAATACCACATGCCTTTGCACGTTCTTCCAGCAACTCTGGTACATGCACACGTTGAGCTCCGGAAATTATTTCCTCACCTGAAGGCAGATGAACGAATGAATATAATCCAGTCAAACAAACAATTTATGTACTATTATCTGCTTCCCAAGCATATTAATTACACACATGCAAATACAAAATCAAGTATCACAGCTGTCCAGCAAAAAAAAGGGCTTCACAACTGAAAAACACAAGCATGCATCACCAACAGATCACTCCATTAACATGGTATTACTTAAATGCACCTGAAAAGGTATTGCAAAAGAAAACATGCATTTATATTTTGATCTAGGGAGAAGTATAAAAGAGTACTTTGTAGTTTGATACATTATCAAATAGGGTCCTCTACTTCAGGTTTTACCAAAATAGTATCGTGTGGTTGAGTTCGTCAGCAACGAATGTCCAAAAACTCTAACACAATTAATGGCTGGTGATGTGGCAAGCAGAAAAAAAGTTCCATGTCGGCAGCCATTTAAGGGTATTTGTACCTTCTTTACTAACAAACTTAACCATAGAAGACTGATTTGTCAAATTCAAAATATAGGGCCCTACTTGCAAATAGCCCAAAATTTACAATGTCCAAAGATGCCAGACGCAGGACAAGGACTACAAATGTAAATGAAACAGTTGCACAGAAAAAGAACTCTCTCCCCTACCTCGAATAAAGACATCAAATGAATTACTGTACTTTGCATCATCATAGCACGGCATGGTGTAGAATGGTCTAACAGCCAAAGGATAGCGATGAAGAATGTAGAATTCAGTCCCGTACCTTTAATCAAAAGCAAATATTTATCCACTCATCAGCACTGAATAAGACAGAGAACAATATTTTAGGGCATTTAGTCACTATAGTAAATCAAAAACTTTGAATTTACTTCTCTAAAACTAGCTGGCCCAACTTTCTCTCTGATTCTGTGTTCAAGTCCCCATAAGGATCGATTTCCACTCCTGCCTCCTGGAAAAACAGGACACGGCTATAAAACTTGAATTTTCAAATTAGCAGCTCAAGTAATACATATGCAATAGTATCAGAAAGCATAAGCACCATATGTTTTAAATATCAACAACTCTACATTGTCATATTAGTTGAAGTCAAGGCACTCCAAAAAACAAAAAAGAACAAAGATGACTATATCCCTTTCCCATAGCATCCTTGTGATGGAAAACTAATTGCAGGTGTAGCATCTCAAACCCATCTGACTAGAGAACACTAACTACATTTGTTGCAGGAACTCATCCCCCAAATTCATCATCACAGCCAAACTTGATATTCTATCAGGATTTAGTCATAACGATGGATTAACAGATTTCAGCATTGACTGAGACTGCTGCGCACACATAAAAATCACCTCAAGAAATTAATCAGAGTAAGGAAGAAAAAAGTCCAATAAGGTAAAGGGAAAATTACTACTTAGTTCCTATGGTATAGGAAAACTCACTACTTAGTCCCTGGATTTTTAAGAACACATTAGAACATCCCTCACGTTTTAATAATTCAACTAGTTAGTCCCTACCGTTAGTTTTTATGTCTAATGCCATTAATTTTGATGAGAGAAGGAAATAGAAAATTTGTATTCTGAAAATATCCTTTGTAATGTTTAAAAGCTCTAAACCAAATTGAAATCCCTAATTTGTTACATCTCTCTCTCGCAAAAGGTGTGAAGTTAACAAAGCATTGTTGAAGGTCCATGGTCCACCATCCAAAACACACCTCAAATCAACTGAATGAAAAAATTGAAACAAAAAGATCATCGTTGCCAATTCCTGCATAAAGATGCCGCAACCAGGCCTCTAGATGCTCGACAACGTGTTTCGTGTGGCCCCAAATTGACTTGTCAATCCGTGAGCAGTCTACCAACAAGACTGAATTCATTGAAGACAAATTAAGATGCCTCAATAGCCAATTCGAGAGGAAGGGCCTCCTCTTCTTCATCGTCAACAACCAAATGAAGAGTTGCGATCTCTGGCTCTATGGCTGTGGGCTAAGAAATGAAAAGACAAAATGATAGAGTTAGGAACTTAATCAATGGCTGCAAGAGACAGAAATGGAGAAATATTTGTATTGAGCTTTCTATTAATCAAGAACTCAATTCCAGGAGTCCTCCCGACTAACAATGTTAGCCCAGCCTAAGCAGAAAGAAGAAGAAAATACATACCCCCTCTCTCCTCACACTATACTTATTTATACACACCCTCACCAGCTGTCCTCCTGTCCTTGTATCCTAGATTCCTGCTAACTGATTTCTAATATTCTGCCAAGTGTCCTTCATCAAATTCCCCAGCCCTGGCCTTGTCGTTTGTGAATCATTTCTTCTAATAGACCCTTAGCAGAATGGCTCTTGGGTTTGGGTTTAAATTCTGATCTCTAACACAAAAAGAAGAAATTATGGAGGAAACTCGCATTGAAGGGATAGGCAATACTAAGCATGCCAAAAGGCAGGAAATCAAGAGAGTAGGTGCGGGGCAGGGCATGTTGGGAAAGGGGGAAAGGGAGAAGAACGTCGGTGGGCTGGAGAAACACCAGAGAGAGAAGAGAAGAGAAGAGAAGAGAAGAAGGGAAAGAGAGACAGGGTGCGGTGAGGTGAGGTGGGATGCGACGTGTTCGGAGAGAGGGGGAAAGAGGGAAATTGGGAGTTTAGGGTTTTTTTTTTAATTCTTTAGACTATTTAAGTTATTAGTGTAAGTTATTAAGGGCATTTTCATCTTTTCGTTTGTCTTTAACGGCTTCTAGTAATAAAAAGACTAACTAGTTGAATTATTAAAATGTGAGGGATGTTTTAATGTGTTCTTAAAAACTCAAAGACTAAGTAGTGAGTTTCTCTATACCATAGGAACTAAATAGTAATTTTTCCTAAGGTAAATGATAGACGTGTTGAAACACACAGCCAATAAATAAATTATATGAAGTTTCACAAATAAAGAAATCCTACAAGAATAAAGTTCTCCATATCTAAAAAACTCAAATGGCATACATCTCACAAGTGAACCACGGAACTAGATCATGTAGCTATTATGCCGGAAGTAGGCAAGTAGGTTATATAAATTTTCCAATCAGATAATCATGCAGCATATGTTATACAGAAACAGAATGATAAGAATTAAGAAGACATGCCAGCTATTACTTCCCCCATCCCTTTCTCTTAAGGAATCAATTTTTCTCCATTCCAGCATTCTAACACTTGTTAAACATCTACCATCTTAATTTCATTTTTTATTATAGTGGTGATATTATATATCATTTAAAAATATTAGCTCACCACACAAGTAAATGCACACATGGTATTATAACTCCATAATCAGTTACCTTGAGCATTTGAACCCCTTCTTCAAATCTTAGCCGTAGAGTCTTTCGCAAGTACTGCATATTGAGAAAACCTCAACAATCAGATTTACTGGTGAAGGAATTTAAACATATGTAAAGTCAATGTTCAAAAATTGCATGAATTAATGTTTTCCCAAAGGGAGATCTAAATTGATGTACAACTGTATGAGTAGTTTTGAACTGCATGTATTTACAATTCTCAAATGTACTAGCTAACAAACAAATACTCTAGAGAAAACCAGAATGGTAGTTTTGAAAGCTGTAATGAATGATGACCTTCAGAGGTTCAAAGGGATATTGTCTCCGAACAGCATCAAGTTCCTTCTTGCACTTCTCATTCAAATGATCAAACATTGTGACAAATAATCGATCAACAATACCCATTACCTGCATTTATATAAAATAAATAAATAAACACACACAACTTTAGAGCAAAATATTGAACAACATTCAATTCCAAAGCTCATGAAAAGCAAACAAAACAACCAAACCAACCTCAGAGTAGTGCTTCTTAATCTCCATTTCAACATCAAGACCGACAAATTCACATAGATGCCTATGAGTGTAAGAGTCTTCTGCCCTGAAAACAGGACCAACCTCAAAAACACGCTCTTTATCACCACAAATGGCTATTTGCTTGTGAAGTTGAGGTGACTGTGCCAAGCATGCAGGTTGTCCTTTGTAGTCCAGTTTAAATACAGCAGAACCACCTTCACTGGTTCCTGCTATCAATTTTGGAGTATGAATTTCGTCAAAGCCTTCTGATTCCAAAAATTTCCTAAATATCTGCACATTGATGTGACATGTTTCAGAATGACGTTTTGCAAGAATAAATGCCAAAAATTGACAACAAATCCACAAAACTGCATGTTCATGCAAGAAAGAGAGAGAGAGAGAGTTTATGAAGGTTATTACATTGAGTTGAAACTTCACCAACAAGACAACTAGATTACATAAAAATTTGGGACAAATATTAGCTCTCTTGCATAAATGCAAAATCAATTGAGAGAAACTAAATGTTCTGACATAATTTTAAATAGACAAAAAAATAAAGGAGTGAGATGCACATGAAAGATCACAATACCTTTATTTTCCTATATTATACATATATATATACACACACACACACACAACCTAAATGAGCTACAAAAATGGCAGAATACCTTATCCAACCATATGGTATCAAGAACAAAACAAGGATCTTGAATAAAGGACCATCATGCGACATAACCACCCAAACAACCATTGAGATGTTATTCAACTTCAGTCTATCTCAAGGGCAACCACAGTTAGAAACCAATTTTGCAAGACCAACTGATCCATTTTTCAAAGTTTCCAGTCAACCAACAGAAAGAATGAAATGATTAAAGCATTAAGCAAGTAAATGAAGAAAAATTATAGTAGGCAATTACTGATGGTTATGGCTAGCCAACACAACCTGCTGTTGATTGTTCAGAACATACAGCCTAACCAGCTTCTGTTATTACTGCAGACCAGTTACTTTCCATATGTTTTGACTTTAAACATGCCTAAGAAGATACCATAACTCCATGGTTCTCTTAGTCTCTCTCTGTTCTAGCATAACCAACAACAAGTTCTGCATCTAATAATTCACAAGCATGCTCATCTATTTACAGATAAAATTTGTTAATCCAAAATTATCCTTGTTAATCCAAAATTATCCAACTAATAAATCAAATATGCAATAGTAAGTTTGACCAACATTAGAAGCAGAAGAGAAAAGACAGAAAGAAAGAGTGAGAAGAAATAAAGAAAGAAGAATCTCACACTGCCAACTTCATGCTGAATATGAAAAATTCCTTGGTTAGCAGGTGTTCGCATGTCCAGAACCCTATAATTCAAACGTGTATCCTGATTAACACGAACAAGCTGTTCTCCAGCCTGGCCATTCAATAACTCTATTAGTATACATACAGCATACCAGCTAGACCATTCAACTTCTAAATCATGTCTTAGGAGTTTGCATTATCTCTGTGCAATTGTTTCTATTAATGTAAAGAGTGAAATTATAAATATTTTCTCATTTTTATTTAAGAATAAAGAGAGATGCGAGAGAAGAAATGCAATTTAAACCTGCAAAGCTTCCTCAATTTCTTTCTCACTTCTAGCTGCATCCTCAATATTAATGGGTAAAGTTGGCATAGCTTTGCTAATACAATGCAGTTTCCTGACTTCAACTTCAACCTGTAAGAAACAAAATAACAGTTCCCAGAAATGAATTCGACATCCTAGAAGCAACTTGCAAGACAATGAATATCTCTAACAAATGATAAGTTTAGGCCTCCCAGAATTTTATCCACCTCAAAGGCCTTTTTTTAGCCTTTTACAGACTCCAGTACAAGTACACCCTTTTCTTTCCTTCAAAAAATTTCCAGTATGCTTGAATGAATTCACCATCCAATGTCTAATAACTAACCTCTCTAGGCCATATCTGTAACAACAGATTAAGGCCACCCAGAATTAATCCAGCTTAAAATGCTTCCTTTAGTAGCATTTACTGACTAGTACTCAGATTTTTATTCCCTTAAACAACTTTTCCAAATTGCTTGAATTAATTCAGCCTCCCATCTCTAATGACTGATAGTCTCTCTATGCCTTCAATTTTTCAAAAAATTATTAGCTAACGATGCAGCATGCATAAACAGACTCCTATGCACTAATCTGTAAATACCTAAATTTCCAAAACGAACAAAAGCACTATTATCCCATTCCCAAAATAGTCAACGTTAAAGTTGGTTAATTGTTATGAAATTTAATTATATGAATAACTAAAAATGGAGGAAACAAGAACACGAGAGAAACAGAAAAGGAACCTGCTGTGTAGTGCCTTTAATGGGTACAGAAGGGACAGAAACCAGGCCTCGAACATCGATAATGGACTCACGGCTCAACCCGGCAACAAACTTCACCATCTGCCGGCTAACGAAGTCAGGCTGAACAGTAACAACACACTGCACGGTGAATCCCTTCTGTCTAACCACCACAAAGGCCATGTTCTTACCCACAGCACGAGTCGTCTGCGCGCGGCCCCTTATCAACACTTCCTTATCCTTCAACTCCTCGTTTAGGTCCCCGACTCTGGTCCACTCGGTGAGATCCGTCTCCTCCTTCGACTGTAGCTCGTTAAGAGCTACATTACCATAATTGACAGCCAATGGATCTTCCTGCTCCTCAATGGTGATCGATGCGGCGGCGGAGGCTAATGCAGCTTCCTGGCGGCGGCGTAACTTCTCTTGCTTAGCGGCCTCCTTCTTGGCCGCTTTCTTGCTGATGGATTTGGATGATTCTTCGTCTACTTGCTCCATGGGAACGATGGTGGTGTTTGGTTGTTGGTGAAATACTGCGTATGAGGAAGAAATGAGTCAATGTAGAAATGTCAGATAAACCCTACTCTACTTCAGCCTTCTTTACACTATGGGCGCCTTGGCTTAACGCATATTCAATTTCCTCATTTTTTCCCCCCGTTTTTTTTTAACAAATAATTTAGGCCAAATTTAAAATAAAAAAAAAAAAAGACAATGAAATAGATTTATTAAGTTTTAGCAAAATTCAACAATTAAAAAGTCATCCTTAAAAACTTTTGAGTTTTTTTTAGAAAAGGGTAGAAATATTATTAACTCAAATAAATTATATGAGAGGAGGAACATGAACCCAAAATATTATTAACTCAAATAAATTATAAATTATATGACAGGAGGGACATGAACTCAAATTCCTTGACCTGACTCAAAATGAATCGATATTGTTAGAACATGAGCGACATCATTCGTAGACCTGTGAATAAAATATAACTAAATAGAAGCAATTTATAATTTTAAACCAAAAGACTAAAAGGTGATAAATCATCTAACGAAGCATTGTTAATTGACACAACAAGAACCTGAGTATCCGATTCGAAAAAAATTTGATCCCATTATCACTCTTTAATCAAACTCAACGCCTCTCGAAAAATTATTGCCTCAGTATACTTAACCTCCATCTGACTGCAAAAACAGCCTACTTTAACCGCCATACATCTACTATTAACATCTCGGACTACACAGTCGAAACATAATGAACTTCGTTGCGAGTTTAAAGAGATATCAATATTAACCTTAATCTAAATCATAAAAAAAAACTATATATTTATTTTATGTTGTTGTTATTATATTTTATAATTTTTTATTAATTAAAAAGTAATGTTTTAAAATTATTTCAAATAACTCAATTATCATTTGTAATATTACAAATGAATGAAATTAGATATCACTCATTGCATCAACCTCATATTACTATATTATATCTAAAGTTTAGAATTAATTAGTAAAAAATTTTATACTTTATTTTTATTATAATTTCACTTTATATTGTTATTTTTTTATTAATTAAATTTTATTTTTTTAATATTTAATCAAATACATTTTACTGTTATTTATTAGATATTTATAAAATTATTATTTTTTACTATTAAATATATTTAAAATTTATTATTTATATCATTATTATTTTTTCATTTTTATTAATAATTTCATAATTATAATTTATTTTTATTTTATTTTAACTAAAATTATTATTAATAAATTTTTTTAAAATTTATCCAATATATTTATTATTTAGTATTATTTTTAAAATTATCATTAAAAAAATAACTTTATTAAATATATTAATTATAAAATATTAAAAAATAATTTAAAATAATATTTAATATAATTTAACTTTAAAAAAAGTAAAATAATTTTTTAGATATTTTTAAATTATTTTTTAACTTTTTAAGTATAATACTAATTAATCACTTTTTCTAAATTATATTAATATATAGAATGAATTTCAAAAAATTATTAATATATGAATTAAATATTATCTAATTTAATTTGATTAAGTGGCTAAAAATATAAATAATTTATTTGCATTCTAGATTTGAGCTCCATTCTCCCTCTTTTAAAAGTGATTTTATAATAAAATAGATAATTGCAAAAAATATATATATTTTTAGTTTTGTTATAATTTTATTATAAATTTTTTAATTATTATTAAATTTATTTTAAAATTTACTGACGTGACAGTGACACTTGAATGATGTAATAATTTAACTATTAAATTTGATCAACTAGAAATCAATGATCATATTGGAATTGAGATTAAAACTAAGAATCCGTAACAAAAAAATTAATTTTAATTTAAAAAATATATTAATAAATTTACATTTTAGATTTTGAATTGAGTATTTTGAAAAGACCTGCTAATCTACGTTAGTATGGATCTTTTATGTTTGATTAATCAAAATTACATTCAAATAAAAATATTAGATTAATTCATATAAAATTTAAATATTTAAATTAAAATATAAAATTATGTAAATATTTATTTTTTTACCCATTAACTTAAATAAATTTTAATTTAATTCATGTAATTTATTAAAATTTAAATATTAATTTCTATATTTTTAAAAAATAACTACTTAACACGTATAATTTTTATAAAAAAATTAACGAATTATTCCCTATTATGAGAATATGACTAGAATTCCTTTAATTTTTTTTTAGTACAATTTAGTCTTAAAATTTTATATATTTTAATAATTCGATCCAATAGTTTAAAAACATACATAAAATTAGTTTTTAAATTAATTGTAAAACAATTATGATTTTTATTTTTTTTATAAATATTAATTCGCTAATTTTTAAAATTATGAAGATTAGATACTTGATTTAAAATAATGTGTTGATTTTTTTAAAAAATTATATCACTTGGACAACGAACCTTTTCACTTTCCATTTATCAATACTGGATTAATTGGTTAGTTAGTGAAACTCTTTAAGAGATGTGAAGTGAATATTCGGTCGATTTGATTTAAAATTAAATTTAATTAAATAAATTAAAAATTGAAATTTTAATATTTATAAAAATTAAATTAAATTGAGTTTGATTATAAATCAAATCGATTCGATTTGATTCGGTTCGATTTAAATTTTTAATAAATTTTTTATTTTTTATATTTTATTTTTAGTATTTTAAAATTTAATCAGAATATTTTAAATTTAATCTCTCTATATTATTAAAAATAAGAAAAATTATTTTGTAGTCCCTGAGGTTTAACGTAATTAACACTTTTGTCCCTCTATTTTGACGACCCAACACTTAAGTCCCTCACTTTCTTTTCTGTCCAACTTCGTAGTCCTTCCGTCCAAAATAGCCGTTTGGGACACGTGAATTGACAAAATTAACCCTCTTCTTCTTCTTCTTCTTCTTCTTCTTCTTCTTCTTCTTCTTCTTCTTCTTCTTCTTCTTCCTACTCTTTCTGCAGCAGCTTCTTCTTCTTCTTCTTCTTCTTCTTCTTCTTCTTCTTTCTTCTTCTTCTTCTTCTTCTTTTTCTTCTTCTTCTTCTGGAATTTCACATTGAAAGAAGGGTATTTTTGGAAAAAATTATCACATCTCACCTTTGACTCTTTGATCAAGCGGTTTAAATGGACGGAAGGACTACGAATTTGGACGAAAGAGAAAGTGAGGGACTTAAGTGTTGGGTCGCCAAAATAGAGGGACAGAAGTGTTAATTACGTTAAACCTCAGGGACTAAAAAGTAAATTTCCCTTAAAAATAATATACTATTATCAATAATCGATTTAGTTTAATTTTTTGATTTTTTATTATCAAAATCGAACCGAACTGAAATAACTGAAATTTTTTAAATTAAAAATCAAATTGAATCGAAATAAATAAAAAAATTGAACTAAATTTTCAAATTAATTCGGTTCAGTCATTTTTTTCAATTTGAACTGAATATTATCTTTATTAAATTTAATAGCGCTTAGACATGTTAATTTTTTTTAATAATAATTATTAAAATTGTAAAAAATCATGTTAAAATTATTTTCATTAATTCGGCCAAAAATAATTTAATGTTATTTATCGGGTAATTTTCATTTATATTCTCTCAACTTTATCAAAATTTTAATTTTATCATCTAACTTTATTTATTATTATTTTAAATTCTTTCAAGTTTGATTTAAATGCCATAAACTCCCACTTACATTTTATTATAGGTTTCAGATTAATTCAATTAAAATACTATTTATTTTTTTATATAGTTTTATATTTTTTTAATCAAAAATTAATAGACTGTATATATTTTAACTAATAATAATATATTTATATTAACAACACTATATATAAAATTACTATTTATTATTATTAATTATTAAATATAAACTTTTTAAATTCTTTAAAATAGAATTAATTTTTTTTCTGTTCTTATTTATTTTTGTTTCATGAAATTAAAATATAATTAGATATTCACTAAATTGTAGTACTTCATAAGTTTTTAGATATTAATATAAATATTATTATTTTTAATTTCAACTTTATTTTATTAATTATTTTTATTATTTTAATATTATAATTATTATAAGCTACTATTATTAAAACTAATTTAAATATGTTATCCAGTTAATTTTTTTACTATTAATTTTTAAAATAAAATAATGTGATAAATAATAAAAAATGATTAATTCAATGCCCTAGCGGATTTTTTTAAAATTTTCTTTTATTTTCATGTTTTATTAAATGCTAGCAATTAATATAATTAAAAAAGCTACCACAAATTGAAATTTATTGGAGATAATAACGGTATAATTGAATAACAATCGAAATTTAAAGGATCAACAAAAATTTCATTAATAATCATAGTAATAATTAAGTGTAGCAGTATTTTATTCAAATTAAAAAAAATTAATTGAATCGAATTAATTTAAAATTTTAATTTGATTTTTTTATTTATTTCGATTCGATTGAATTTTTAATTTTAAAAATTTCAATTATTTCGATTCGATTTGATTTTAATTAGAAAAAATCAAATCGAATCGATTAATAATAATAATATATTATTTTCAATAATATAAAGAGATTAGATGGTTAAAATATAATTAAATTTTTAAATATTAAAAATAAAATATAAAAAATAAAAATTTATTAAAAATTTAAATCAATAAAACTGAACTGAATTAGATCGGTTCAGTTCGGTTCAATTTCTTGATCAAAATTAGTTCGATTTAATTTTTATAAATATTAAAATTTTAATTTTTGATTTATTAAATTTGATTCGATTTTAAACCGGATCGACCGAATGCTCACCCCTAATAATAATAATTCCTTAAAATTAATCATATATTTAATAAATAATATTTAAGTTTAAAATTTAAAATTTTAAAAAATTTAGTGTTAAAATGATTGATATGTATTTATTTAAAACGAAAAAAATTGGATAAAAATTATTAAAAAAAAGGGAGAAATATTTTTTTTATTTTTAATATAGAAACCTAAAATAATAGGAAATGAGGATTTTTTCTATAATAATAAAATTAATATTTAATAAATTTTAAGAATTAAATTTAAGTTGAATGATGAAATTAAAAGACGATTAAAGTTAAAGGATTATGCTGAAAATTACCCGTTATTCACGTGCAGCTCTGGAGAGGCTCATGTGCCATGTAAAGTAGTTAAATTACTATAACGTCATTTGTGAGAGAGGTAAATTACTATAACGTCATTCAACCCTTGTACATTTTGCTCTTTTCCCCTCGTTGTCTAACTGTGTAGGACATTCATACTTATGTGATTGCCATATCAAAATTGCAACCCATATATATATATATAATCTGAAAGATAATAGATTTCATTAATAAATTTAAATACTATAAAAATTCAAAATCTATATATATATTATCGGTTTTTAGACTTAAAAAAAATAAAAATATTATATAAGATATAAGAGAGAAAGTCTAAAAATCTAACATTAAATAATCGAAAAATTCATATTTGATTGTGAAAACTCCTTTTTATCGTTCTCCCTTTTGGAAGTCCTGGCCGCCAAAAATTTAAAAGTATAAGGTTTGAAAGATTGTATGCTATTGTAGTAGAAAAAATATTTAAAAAATCAATTGAAATATCACTCGACAACTTATTAATTACGAGTATAAGCGAGAAGAAAATCTAACTCGAAATAACATATAAATTACTAAATCTAATTGAGAGAAAGATAAACGACACATAATTTTACCATCTGAATCAACTATAACTACACAAATCAAAAAGCACCTATAAAAGTGGTGAAATATTCTATTCGATAATCTAATTATTTTTTATAAATTTTATTCTGAGTCACCGATACGTTTTTTTTTATTATTACCTCTTATAAATTTTACTCTATGGGTCACCACCATGTCTTTTTTTATTATTATCTCTTATGAACTTTACTCTATAAATTACAGCCAATGTTTTACTTGATTAAAATAGAGAATAACATGAATAAAAATCATATTTTTAAACTTTCTAAACTGCATGCTATAATATATTAATTATAAGAAGTAAAAAAAAAAGACAAAAGCATATTAAAAAATTCTCACTAAATATTCATACGCATGTAAAAAAGAATAAGAAAAAATCCATAACATAACAAAAATAAAAAAACCATAACAAAAGAATTATTTGAAAGTGAAAAGAGAGATTCTCCGGATGAAAGGAGAGTGTTTCCTTTATTCAGAACATGGAGAATTAACAAATAGCAGATGAAGGGAGACCGATGCTCCAAAAACAAGACTTATAGCGAGGGAAAACTCTACCTAGAAAATCTAGAGAGAAGGACAAATTAAGAAATGCAATTGCATCAATAAATAAATTCTATTTATAAGAGTTTTATATATTGTGTGCAATGCATTTTCATGCCCTTAAAAAATAAAAAAAATCTTTCCTACCGTCTCTGCTTTCCATTGTACCTAAATACTCTAACGTGTCCTTATACAACTGGTCATAGCTTTGCGGAGCCGAGCCGACTATTGAACGAAACCGAGTACAACTCAGAGTCGGTGAGCCGAAGCCTTACCTCTAAATTCTGCTTAAATTTACCAGCTCATTCCTCATGAAAACCATTGGCTCAGATTCTCTCGATTACATTTTCCATCTCGCTGCCTCTCTCTATCTCCGGAAGGGAGGGAATATTGTTTTCGACCACGCCATTTCCAGTTAGGTTTTCTGTGGTTTTACCGGAGCCAGATCCAAAGCTTAACGACCATGTCTGGAAACACTAGTTCAACTGTTTACATAGGTGAGTTATCTTTGCGTAAATTGTAACGAAATCAATACGATCTGTTTGTTTCGTAGGAAAATAGGAGGAAAATCTAATTGGGGAAGTGGTTCTGGTTGAACTTGTTTAGTATTATTTTGGTTGCTGATTTGATGCCGATCGGTAACTTTTTGCAGGTAATCTGGACGAGAAGGTGAGCGATAGGGTTTTGTATGATATTCTAATTCAAGCTGGGCGGGTGGTGGATTTGTACATTCCTCGAGACAAGGAAACTGATAGACCCAAAGGTTACGCTTTTGCTGAATATGAAACTGAGGAGATCGCAGAATATGCCGTCAAGCTTTTCTCTGGCCTTGTGATTCTCTGCAATCGGACTTTAAAATTTGCGGTGCGTATTTGATGCCATTGACCTTTTAGCTCAATTGCTTTGCCCTTTGTTTGAATACTTAGTAGATCGGGAAATGAAGCGGATTGGAGAGGAGAAACGAAGAAGTGAAGAGAAAAGAAAAAAAGATAGAAATTTAATTTACTCCTTACTGTTATGTTTGATTGTGGTGCACTGTCAACATTTTTGCTTAGTCATGTAAGATGTTTGGTTATTGACACAAGCTCGGTTGAATAGATTTCTGGGCAGGACAAACTCTCGCAAAATCCTCCAAATGGACACATGTCTACCACAAATTCTTCTAACAAGCCACGGCCTTACCCTGCTCTAATGAATAATATAGACATCTCTCATCAATCTGTGAGGTTGTCTGCTACATGCAGGACTTCAGCTTATCCTTCCAATTATAACCAAGGTAATGGGTCTTTGGCACTTTTCCTTCCTCTTCATATTTATATTTGACATATAAAATGTTAAAGGTACTCATTTAGTTTCTTTTCTCCTGAAAAAATGTGTTCTTTGATTCAGTGCCAGTTCCCCCTGGTGTAACACACCATCATAATGGATATGGGTCACAATTCAATGGCATCAATTATGATAGTGGTCGAAGAATTTTTGGGTCCGCTATTGATAACATTAGCCGTTCTAGGACCCGTCGCTATGATTTGAATAAATATACATCATACCCATCTTTCTGATAGTATAAGTAATAAGTTATTTTAGATTGAACTCACCTGTGGTTCTGGAAATCTTGCTTCGTGTTGTAATCAGTCAATCGGGAAACTTAACTAGTGCAGCTGTGAATATGTGCAATATTGTTGAAGACGCTCATGCTATATTGTTACTGTCTAGGGCATATCAGGTAACTTAACTAGTGCAGCTGTGAATATATGCAATACTGTTGAAGACACTCATGCTATATTGTATACTATCTAGTGCATCCACTAGTTAGACAGTAAAGTTTCTTTGTTCTCCTTGTGGTCAGTGATGGCTTGGTGAGCTTAAGTGCTTGGTGAGCTTTTGCACTTAAAGGCCTTGAGGTACAAATATCAGTACTAAATTTCTTATACTTGACTTTTTCTGCCCAAACATTTTGTGGATGTTGTATGATTTGCTTCTGCTTCTTCTTCTTCTTCTTCTTTAGGAAGTGGGGGGTGGAGAGGGGGATTGATTGAGAACACTTGTTTATGCTTCCCTATTATCTTTCTGCACCATTATTTTGAAGGCTGGTTAGTTGAAAGTTCCATACTTGTCATCTCATCAACCTAGTTTAAAGTCTTGTGAAAAATTCAAACTTCTAAATAAATTTTTGAACAGTGAAACCATATGTTGGCTTTCACTGGTCTTTCTCAGGCCATCACGTTGTTTATTGACTTTTTTAACTTAAATGGCTTGAACTATGAAATTTCTTTACAATAAGTTTCTTGCAATGACTCTCTGCCCAAACCTTTTGGGTTTATTTCAGGATGTCTTTTTTTATCACTTTCAATAGTCAACTACTTTAAATGTTTCCATATCATTAATGTAGACTGAAAAGAATATTGAGCGGAAATGTATTTTGGCATAGATAATACCCCTGAAGAATAAAGGGAAAAGGTGAGAGAGAGAGAGAGAGCAGAAAAGGGGGTTGAGGGTTAAAAGTGCTTGTTTCCAGTTTGCAATAGTATTTTCAAGATCTATTGTTCTGAAGACTGATGAAAGTACCAATTGGAGTGTTTGCTACGCGTGATTTATTGAACTTTACCTGCTTAACCCTTTAGTTGAAAGCTTCATGCCTGTCAAATTCATCTAATAGACATTGTTAAAGATTCTTGTAGAATCTCTTAGTTATAAAAAGATTAAAATTTTTTCATGTGTCTGTAATGGGATCTTCACATGCCTAAACTTTTGATTGGCTTATCATTTATGATTTGTTGTCCCTTGCTTAAAGTTATGTCTGATTACTCTTTGATTGCCTGTATATTCTACGTTAATGCTACTTCTTTGCAAACTCTTGATTATAGAGTTTGGAGGAATCGTTATTTTTGTTGAAGCATTTTGATGTGTTTTCTATGGAACTGTCTATTTTAATTAAAAAAGTTCTTTAATATGAAAATTTTGCTCTTCAGTTCATCTGTTAGCATTGCTTGTGACTTTAGCTTTTATTTTTTGAACTATGTGTTAATGAAATTAAGTTTAGTTTTGACAATACAGAGGATAAAATTAAAATAGGATTAAAAGATCAAATATTATCTAGCAATAGAAGTATAAATGCTACTAAAGCGTTGTGTGATTGTTTAACATATGGCGGGTAGAGTGTATATAAATGTATCTGAAACAAGTTGTTGAATTAGACTAAGAAGTATTTAAACAGTTCTATAAGGTAAATTATAGAACTTTTCAAGTAACTTAAAAGCTCATTTGATTTATAAATGTCGGTTTCCCAATCATATAAACTGATTTGACATATTAAATAAATAAAAAAAACATGAAATGTCTTGAATGTCTTAGAATAAAAATCTATCCATATTCCTCATCCAAGTTCATCTATTTTCTCTTCCTTATCCAAACTCCAGTCCTTTCTCTTTTCCCATCTAAACAAATTTTCTTCTTCTGCAACTCTTTTCTAAATCCCAACAATCATCATCACCTTTTTCTCTCTTAGCTTTTCTTTTAACCAAGTACTTATTCTCCATGATTCCTCTATTACATTTCTGATTGTTCTTTATGATGATAGAGAAGTTGTCAATAAAAATTAAAAATTACAAGTTTAATTTGAAATATATATTTATTTTCTGATTGTTGTCTCTTTTATGAATAGTTGGTATAATGGATTTTCCAAAAGGGTTTTGTTGGGTTTTTTCTTGTCTCTGTGCGTGATATACACACATATACATGAGAGCATGATAGAGATTGAGCATTAGCTTAGAGGGAGGGAGAGGTTGATGGTGAAGGAAAGGGATGTAGATGGTAATTTGATGTCGCATCAGCAGGAACATTTGTGAATTGGTAATTATAGGTCATGCTGTCTGGAATCGGGAGGGGTTTTGTGTTACAATTCTAGATACTTATGCCATAGAGATAATTACAATTTGTTGCAATTTAGCCTAGTTTCTACCGCATGAGATCTATTTTTGGGGTTGGTCTTCTAATTTTGAACATTTTAGAAATGAGAGACTAGTATGTTGCGTGCGTTCCATTTATAAAGTATTGAAAACTTATATTACTTTTTGTATCGAAGACTTTAAATGATCTATCAAAGTTAGAATACGATATAATATCTCTTGATGTTTAATAGTGCCATGAAGGGTAATTACCTTGCCTTTGGAATTAAAAATATAAATGCAGACGGAGTAATTAAAATGTCTTTTTGAAAAATATTTTTTTGAAACAAATGGAGTTTTAATGGTTTCATTTTTATTTATATATATATATATATACTTTTTTTTCCTAGAAATATGCTACTTTTAATTTCCTTTTATTCAGCGTCAGTAATTTTCCTGACTATATTTATTTATCTAACCAGAATTCGTATATGCGAGTTTCTGAGTTTCTTATTTCTTTTTAAACCAATAAGAAAAGTCGAGTTGAATTTTATTTAGAATAGATGATGGTTTTATACATGGTAACATTTTAATGCCAATATATAATGAAGTATCCAAAAATGATCACAATTCAAAAGTAAGGTTAAAAATAATAGATCTCAAATTTGTTTTAATTGAAAAACAATTCGGAGAAGTTGTTCTATGATTTTGAAAATTTTGTAGCTCAAACGTGTTAAATTTATATTAGATAAAAAACATTTTCAATTGCTATTTAACCACAATGCTTAATAGTTGAATTAGGCTTACTAATAAGAGAGGAAGATGAAAATTCGAAAATTAGTGAATGAAAGAGAATCGAATTAAAATCAAATATTTTTCCACTTTCTATATATTCTCTTTACCTGCTTGGCTACATCCAAAATCTTGTTTCTTAATAGTATTTAGTTTTGGTAATATAACAAACTGTTTACAAATGGGAGTGCTGAAGTGTATTTCTAAATAATTTTAACATTGATTTTTCATATACTAAATTATTTACATGCTTTTGTTTTATTATTTTTTTATAAAATAGTTTTCGGACTCCAAAATCATAGCATGTTCCTATTGTTTTCATGAATCTAGTGATGCGGATGTGAACTTAAATGATCTACCACCTCCTGAAGGGTAAATTTAAGCTTTTGTCTTCATTATTATTATGTTTTTTTTTTTAAAATAAAAAAACAAAGGAAGACAAAATGCGTGGAAAATGTTGCATTTTTTTTTCTTTTGAGTTTAAAAAAATTAGTTAATGAAAGCAATTTCAAAAGGTGAATTATTATTATTATTATTATTTTTCAGATTTTTACAAAATTATGTATATGAATGCTGTGGCTAATGAGTGTCACGCCAATATCTTCTACTGTTCGTCTTTTATTCAAATTCTTTTTAATATTTTATGATGCTTCTTCTCGAATGTGAGAAGAATACTTTTAGTGATTTATGATGCTGAAAAAGGACAATTTTTATAAAAGAATTTCTTTAACGTTCTTTATTAGCAAATTATTTTATTAAGAAGGAAAAAAAAACCCCAATGATTATGGTGGAAAGATGGATGATGAAAACCCGAAAGAGTATTGAATTAGAAAAGCTAATCTTCTTTTTCTTATTAATGAGGGTAATCACATGTTGACGTGGGAAAATGTATGTTAAAAAATAAAGTATGAATATATTATCGGATATTTTATAGAGAGAAAAAAGAAAAAGATAAAAAGAAAAAAAGAGAGAAAGAAAACAATTTTTTTTTAAAAAAAAAGAAAAAATAAGTACGTTTTGTTTTTTCTCTAAATTGAAGAGAATAAATAAAGAAAAATAAATTTTATTTTCCTTCCTCTTTTTATTTTATTTCTTTTGAGAAAAAAAAATGAATATTCCCTTTTATTTGCTATCTGCAATTTTCTTTCCCTCTACTATCCTCCTAAGCTTAAATTTGATGTGTGTTAACGAATCTGAACGGAGAGTTCTCCAGTAAATATTAAGAAACCAAAAAGAGTCAAGATTAGTTTATTTTTATTTGTCATTTTTTAAAAAAAAATTATATTTAATTCTTGAGATACCTACTTGCTTGTTGGTTTGTCGGTATTATTAATTTTTTTTAAAAATTTTTAGAAGTTCTAATTAGTTACAGTATTAAGAATACCTTAGACTTTTTCTTTTAACAATTGAAAGATAAATTAATTTTTTTGATATTTTAAACTTAAAGAACTTGAAAGATTGAGTTTTTCCTGAGTCAATTTATTTTTTTCTTTTAAACTCTTGAATCAGTTTTTAATCCTAACCAATAGTATTTAAAAATGATTTTTTGTCAAAGAATGATAAACATATTCTAATTAGAGAAGTAACGATGGATAAAATTGCGTTTATATTTGGCGAATGAATTACTTCTATGCCAAACGTTGTTATTATTATTATTAGTTGTGATTAATTTGTTTATTTTTGAAATTTTGGAATGACAGAGGACGACTGACTTAAGAACCGAATTGATCTTGGGGTGGTAAGCCGGCGAGGTTTCCGACGAAATGCCCGGCAAGTCCATCTGCATATGGGTAATTGGCATATTATTAAGAAAAATGGGATAAAAATTACTTCTATCAATACTTCTAACATATAATGGATCAATGCATAAGCCCTCTCTCTTTTGAGCAATAATTCATTAGTAAAAATACATCACATTTTGTATAACAAGTTTTAAATAAATTATTTATATTAAAAATAATATTCAACTTATTTGAAGAATCCAATGATATTCGCAAAATATATTTTTACTAATTTTGCTTTTAAATTATGAAGTGAATTAAAAATATTAAATTTTATTTTTTTGCTCTAAATTTACTTATAAATATTATTAAAAGGATAAATAATAGATTAAAAATTAATATTTTAAAATACTGATGAGAAAAAACTTTAAGTTTTTTATAATATTTTCTACGCAAATTTAAAGAAAAAAAAATAATATTTAATATTTTTAGATTTTCAGTACGATTAAAGATAAAACTTACCTTTTTGCGAAATACTTTTGGTAAACGAGCAAAAACCATGCCCTTTTCGAGGTCATTATTTGATTTTATAACTTTCTTATAAATTCAATTTATTTTATTCTATTTTATAATGTGTTCATATTTTTCTTAATGGTTTCAAAATTATTATTCATTAAATAATATAATTTACATATAAACCAATTATTATAATTTTATTTTTTAAAATAATTTTTTAGTAATTATTATTTTTAAATGAATATTTAAAATATTTTTTATTATTTAATAAAATTTAATATATTTAAAATCGATATAATTAAAAAATTAATAAAAAATTATTTAAAAAATAAAATAGATAAAAGTTATAAGATTAATGTAGTATATTCTATTGAAAAGAAAAATTGTATCTCATGCTATAATTCTGCCAAAAATACAAAAAACATCATATAGGGACAAAGATTTAGTTTCGCTTATTTTTTATCAATTTTTTTCCGGGTTTTAATTTGATAGTTAATATATGATTTAGAAAAGAAAAATACAGACAACATATTTTGACTATAAAGATAAAACTCAAAATTTATTAATAGATTTAATACGGATAAAGATATATTTTTTAAGAAATGAAAATTATTGAAAAAATATTTTTATAAAAAGAGCTAAAGAATTATCAGGTGTGAGATACTTCATTATACGAAAAACATTAAACATTGTTGGAATAAAGGATCCTCATGAAAGAGGGTTTTGATGCACTGTAAATTTTAGTATCAATTTAATTACTCATAGTGCTCGAAATTGACCTAGTTGGTTTTTCATATTTAAATGTTAACTTTAAAATTATTTATTTTTTTAATGAACATTTTTATTCTAAATTACTCATAATATACAAATTAACTAGAATTTGACTTTCCCACAACTTAAAATGGCTCGACTCAAAACTAAACATAAAGTACTTCGCATTCAAATCAAAACTAGACGATGTGTTGAAATTGGTAGCAAAACCTTCTATAATTCTTGTCATGGTTCATGGGCCATAAATTAAAGAATTTCTATATTTTTTTGTATTTTCAAGAATTTCCAATTTTAAATTGCTTGAAGAAAGAGAGAAGTGTTTGTTGGATATGTGATTAGTCTCTCTCTTAATTAACCCATTTTCAACACCAAAAGCTTTGGGTGTCATTTTCTTGAGTTCCCAATTGCCAATTAAAATCCAACTACAGCAAAATTTAAAAAAAAAAAAAAAAAACTAACAACATATTCTCACTCTTATACTATTTAATATTACTCCATTAAATATATGAATTAATATAGTGACCGAACATTTATTTTATAAAAATTATATTATTGATGATTTATTTAAAAAAAATCAAATATAATTTAACTTATTAGTAAATGCATTCAAAATTTTGATAATTGAATATAAATTTCATAAAATAATAAAAATGCTATCATTTAACTTTATTTGTTTATAAAAATTTAGAATACAATTAATAAAATTCATAGTACAATTAGTAAGATGTATGATTAATTTTAATTTTTTTCATAACTTATTAATAATATAATTTAGAATAACAGGTGTTGCCGGAGCGCTGAAAGCACAAGCAAAGACGGTGACTGCTGTTGCAATTGTACCTTCCTCATTTACTTCAGTATAAGACTTGTGAATTGCATCTGTAACATAAATGTCTGAACAATCAACAATCTCTGTAAGCTCCATACTCTTCTCAAAAATCATTGTCAATCCCAATTCTTTCATTATTTTCTTAACATCTATCTCACTGCTGGAGAACTTCAACTTGGGAATATACATCTTAGAAAGTTCCACTTGCTGAAGTTCCCAATTCTGATGTAACAATCTGGAATCAGAATTGAACTGTTGTATTAATTCTTGTAGGCCATCTTTTTTATCAGGAAGAAAGATATACATGGAAAATTGCTAGTTGCCTTGGCCAGATTTATATGGCTGTTTTAGGAGTTTGAAACCCTCAAATGATCCATAGAATTGTGGCTTACTAGTGCAGCTAATCATGAAGGGAACTTTAATAGTTCTTCCACTAGGAAGGTGAAAATCTTCTTCCTTAGTGTTTGAGGCATCAAAGGGATGAAGCCATGTTCCTTTGAAATAGAGTGCATTTGCAAGTACAAGTATTGTAGTTGCGTCAATGAAAATTCACTTCGTTTCCTACTTGTTCAGCCTTCAAGATCACAGTAATGTATCATCAGAAAATAATTGAAAGAAATAATTAACATTAACAGAAAGAACATTATGATTCTAATTTCATTAAACAATGTAAATAATTAAAGAGAGGAGGAGGGTACCTCGGTCTGAAAGTCTATATTTTCAGTTTTGGCCTTGTAAATATGTTGAGCTACCTGTTTGAAAGAAAGCTTCAAAGGGTACCGATAATCTACCCAAATTCCATTGACAAAAGATGTGATCAGCCCTTGATTGCTGCCCGTAAAAGATCCTGCATTGCTGTTAACAGAAGAAAATCCTGGGACTCTGTTTTCCAATCCAACACTGCCAAATGTTGGAGAGCCATGAAAAGAAAACCCAAATGCAAATGGGTTATGTTGCAGTTGATTACTCCTACTGGAAGATGCTTCTTCTCTGGTTGGTTGGGAAGGCTCGGAATTAAGACCACTGAAGGTTTCAGATTCAAGAAATTCCTGGCTTGTTGTTGCAAGAGCCATCATTTGTGAAGATTGAGCATTGAGATCGCCAATGCTTTCTGATTCAAGAAAGCTTAGCAACTGCACCAGAGGACGTCCTCTAGCGCCCGAAGCCACCAAATTCAACATAGCATGTAGAGAGAGAGGAGATAATACCAAATTATTGTTGCAGCCCTTTTTGATTTCCTGGAGAATCAGATGCCTAGCTATGCGCACTCCATAGGAGTTGGGTCAATCTCCATAAGACTTGGATCACTTCCCATTTGAAATTCTGTCAACGGTCAAATTTGATAGTTAGCGTTCATCACCAGAGGAAATATAATACATAAGGTACATAAGAGCTTAAAAACTAAGGAAATTAGAAATATCTATATAGTTTTCTCTGGAGGTTTCTTAATTCATGAAAAGCAACACAAAAACTGGAATCCAAATTCTAGTGCTTCCATTGATTCCAGCATATATTATTTGAGAGCTTCTCCACCATAATAACCCATTGATCTCCCTCAGTTGGCCTTTCCGAGAGGAAGAGAGGATCAAATTTTGAATTTAACAGAAACTAGAGAAGATTATTAAAAGGAAAAAAAATCAGTAAGAAATTTTCTTGGCAACCAAACAATGTATGTGATTATAGACAGACAAAGGGGAAGAAGAATACCTTGTTGAATAAATTCAAATTCAACCAAACAATGCAAAGTGAGCAGATGTTGAAGTCTAAAGGGTTTATATTTGGGCTTCTAGAAACCGAGTAGGTTAGGTGAGATTCATGAAAAGGTAATCACAAATTATGCGTTTCTAATAGTTGTTCTTGGTGTAGGGTTCGATTTTAGGTAAGGCGCAACTCTAGAGGTTATGAACCAGGCATACATGCCACCAACGGTGACTCCCAAGATCGTAGATGCTTTAGAGCTTTGCCTTTTGCACCCTCTTGGCTATTTCAAAGCAGTAGTTCTTGAGCTTGGGTTGCTCTTTTGTCTTTGAGCTTATAGTATCTCCATGGTCCATATCTCTTTAAGAAACAAACATGCATTTGCCTTGCTTTGTTTTCTTTGGGATCATTTTTGCTTGGAAAAGGAAACCTTTGTCTAAGCTTCAGTCAGCTATGTATAGCTATGGGACAGAGACTTTTGGTTTGTGTTTCAAAGTGTTGAGACAAATGTCTCTTCTAGAAGCTCAAGGCTTCAACTCCAGCAATTCTTCATCTGAATTCTTTCTTTTTGCTGGGTCAGTTAGAAACGAATATGGATACACTTTGAAAACAAATATGGATACACTCAAAATAATAATAATATAGATTATTATTATTTCATTACATAATTGATTTTATTACATTGAACAGGTTGATTGACCAAAACAGGAAACATTTGAAAGAAGGTTTTGTTGAGCAACCAATTAAAGTTTCATAACGCAGCTTGGCGTTCCACAGCTGGAAGATGATCACAAGTTTCAAGGCTTTTGATCAGAGAGGATTCAATACAGCTCCAGTAAAAAGAACAATCTGAGAAACCTCTTCTTTAATCATGAACATGAAAGGATAATCAGCAACAAAACTTGGTGGAGGAAACTCAGGTGCAAGGAAGCAGCACTCAGCACAAGCAAACACTGTCGTTGCTGTTGCAACTGTACCTTCTTCATTTACTTCAATAAAAGACTTGTGAATTGCATCTGTGACACAAATATCTGAGCCATCAACAATCTCTGTGAGCTCCCTGTTCTTCTCAAAAATCATAGTCAATCCCAATTCTCTCATTATTTTCTTAGCATCTATCTCATAAGAGAACTTGAACTTGGGAATATAAATCTTGGAAAGTTTCACTTGTTGAAGCTCCCAATTCTGATGTAACAATCTCGGATCTGAAGTGAAGTGTTGTATTAATTCTTGCAGGCCATCTTTCTTATCAGGAAGAAAGATGTACATGGAAAATTGTTTGCTGTCTTGACCAGAATTGTATGGCAGCTTCAGAAGTTTGAAACCCTCAAATGATCCATAGAACTGTGGCTTACTAGGGTAGCTAATCATGAAGAGAACATTGACAGTTCTTCCATTAAGGAGGTGAAAGTCTTCAATCTTACTGTTTGAGGAATCAAATGGGTGAAGCCATTTTCCTTCAAAATAGAGTGCATTTGCAAGCACAAGTATTGTAGTTGTGTCGATGAAACCAGCCGGGAGAAGATCATTGATGAGACCTTTTGATGCCTTTTTTACCCAAAGATTCACTTCTTTTCTTACTTCCTCAGCCTTCAAAATCAAAGTAATGTTTCATCACAAAATAATTGGAAGAAGTAATTAACATTAATCAGAAGATAATTGCTGATGAGCATATTTACCTGGGTCAGAAAGTCAACATTTTCAGCTTTGGCCTTGTAAATATCTTCAGCCACCTGTTTGAAAGAATGCTTCAAAGGGTACCGATGATCCACCCAAATTCCATTTACAAAAGATATGATCGGCCCTTGATTGCTGCCCGTGAAAGATCCTGCATTTCCGTTAGCAGAAGAAAATGGAAACGAGGTTGACTCATGCGTGCTTGAAAATAAGGATGATTTTCCTTTGATTGGGTTATCAAATTCAACACTGCTCAATGTTGGAGAGTGATGAAAAGGAAACCAAAATACAGATGGGTCATGTCGCAATTGATTGCTGCTCCTGGAAGATGCTTCTTCCCTAGTTGGTTGAGAAGACTGAGAATTGAGATCACTAGCATTTTCAGATTCAAGAAATTCCTGGCCAGTTGTTGCAAGAGCCATCATTTGTGAAGATTGAGAATTGAGATCGCCAATGCTTTCGGATTCAAGAAAGCTAAGCAGCTGCTGCAATGTACGTCCAGTGGAGCCTGAAGCCACCAAGTTCAACATAGCATGTAAAGAGAGTGGAGACAGTACCAGATTACTTTTGCAGCCATTCTTGATTTCCTTGAGAATCAAATGCCCAGCCATGCGCATGCCAAACTCCATCCTATTGCTCTGCTCCATAGAAGTTGTGTCAATCTCCATAGGAATTGGATTGCTTCCCATTGTCAACGCTCAAAACTGAAGGGCATTCATATTGGGCTGCTTGCAAGTCAAGCAAAAGCCGTGGGCAAGGAGAGGAACAGGAGGAGAAGTTGGCGTATAATAAATTTCCGGTTGGCGTGTAATAAATTTCCAGTCGGCAACTCAAGAGTATATAAAGCAATAATTGATTTTAATTATAAGCTATTCAATAAACCGGCTGGTTCAGTTAGGAGTGAGATTCGAATTTAAGTTTATTAAGGGAGTAAACCAAACCAAGATAGATAAATTACCTTAAAATACATCTTATTAATATAAAATTCAAATGATTTAAGTTATTTATTTGACATTGAGTTTTAGAAATAAAAAAATTCATTTAACATTTGGTTCAATGGCTAATGGTATATTACTCAATTGAAAAATCTAAGTTCCAGTCTCTGTATTCCAATTTCCTATCTAAAAAAAAAATATTATAAATATTATTTATGTCATCTATGCACCTAGTTATACTTTATTGTCCGATTATAATAGTTCAATTAAAATTAATTTAAATAATTTTTAAAATTATTTTTTATTTTAATATAAAATAATTAATTTAAATTTAGTAGTTTTTGAGCTGCATATATATAAACTTCATGTATTTTTTTTTTCTTATTGATGTGGGAGAGAATTCTGTGTAACTGCTTAGTTAAAATTAATTTAAATTACTTTTAAATTTAAATTATTTAGCAGTTATGAGATAATTTATTGACGTTAGACCGAGAATCCAAGCGTTACTCTTCATTTAATTTTGTAATATTTTTATAATTTTATTAAATTTTTAAATAGTGTGATTCGTTAATATTTGAGATGATCCTATTCTTTTTTTATTTATGACGGTTTTAATATCAATTATAACTAAAATTAACTTAAATAATTTTTAAATATACTTTTCGCTTTAACTTAAAATAGTTATTTAATTTTTTTAAATAATTTTGAGCTAATTATATATAAATTTCATATATTTTTTCTTTTTATGATATGAGACAAGAATCCCACATTTTAAATACAAAACTGACTTAAGTTTTAATATTAATTTGATCACTCGCCTAGTAATGAACAGGGTGGATATCCACTTATTTACAGGTTAAGGCATTAATATCCAAAGTGTGAGGGCCGAGTTATATCATTTTAATATTTTTAAAATAAAAATTATTTTAATTAATTTCAACAATTTTTTTAATTAAAATATTTTAAACAGTAATACCATACAGGCCAATGAGCAAATTCACCCGAGCCAATTCTCAGCCAGTGTAGGGCCAGGGGTATTGGTGTTTTCTAGGGAAGAATAAGTACAAGTAGACTTCAAAAGCTGTATTGCAGGCCAGCTGCTGCACTTGTTCATGTGATTTTGCCATCTAATTAACATGGAAAACAATGTGATCTACCACATTATCTGTAAATTAAGCCGATAAAATGCACTGTATTTCAGAGAAGTTTGGGATTCCACGACTAAAGGTGAAGACTTTCATCTCCAAAACGGAGAAACTTTTGCTTTTATGTTACTAAGTTCTGTTTTGGGTTAATACTACAAAACAAAAGAGATCACTCAAATGATCAAGTCAAATTGAGCTTCTAGGAAATAAATGCCCTAAGAAAAAAGATAAATAGTGTAAGTGCTCTGGTACAGCTTAAAAATATTGTTAGAATGCTTTTTTTTTAATGTCGAAGATGATGAAACTTTCTTGAGAAAATGCAAAAAAGTCCACACATTCTAATATAACTCGGTTACAAGGAAAAAAACTAAGTTCAAGGAAACAAAATAGCAAGCCCCTAAAAAGCCCAGACCAAGGTTTACAGCCCAAATATAAAGAAAGTCCAGGGCACAAAAAAAGAAACCTTAGATTGTGCCTTCAAAAAGAGCTCAATGATCCCAACAAAGAAAAAGACTGTGCATGCAATCAGCCACAAAAACCATTGAAACCCATGGATTATAAGCTATCCAGAACTAAGAAGCACGGTTGAGTCTTCATTTGAACTATGGAGGAGGATGTCGAGAGTGCTTATCTGGCCATCTGTGAGCCTTGAAGATCTCCTGCCCATAACTAGGGAAAAAAGGTACAATGATCCCTAAGATCTCGACATCAAAAGAAGGATTAAATACGTCCACAGCTGAAAAGGATGGAGCATGTACTGAGACATACAGGCGCAGAAGGGAGGAAAGGTTGAGACGTTTGGCATCACGAGAAACTCCTCTCTTAGGCATGTAACAACTTGGAACCTCTAAAAGCACATCCATGCAAAACACATGCAACCACAAACAAACCACAACCAGGAAAAAAACCAAATCTCATAGAGCCTCTCACAAGAATCGTAATTTGGAGAAAAGAGAAAAACAAACAAAAGCAAAACCCTCAGGTAATCTGTGAAGTTATGGTGTCAAAGTTTGCAACAGATATGAAGGTACTAACAGATAGGTAATCTGTTAAGCCGAAAACTGTAATCGTAGAATCATTCCTTATGGGCAATTGGACAGTTAATGTTTAGCTAGCAGAAAAAGACTTACTAGTAGGTAGCATAACTGGAGATGGCATATTTTGGCCATGTATCCCATAATTTCAGCAATGGAGGGGTGAAATGTCTATTGGTTCAGACACGAAAATTAAAGTTATTATATTGTGTCGAAGTGGTGCAAGTGATATTTTGGAAAATAAGTGGTTTTTTGGGACTAATATGACCAGAATCCGATTTTTGCCTTTGATCTAACGTTATCACATTTCCAACAAGAATGTTCCTTAAATACAAGTACCCTATTGACCAGTTACTTTTTAATTACGAATTGAAAATTGATATTCATCCTGAACTTAAAATATAAATCAAAGTCAACATGAAGTAACCACATTGGTATCAGTTATGATGCATTTGTGAGTAAGCACTACAACAAACGTTCCAAACAGAATTAGAAATCCATCAACAGTAGAAATTCATCTTTTCAATTTATCTCTATCTGAATTTATTAAATAACTAGATTAAATTTTAGCTTTCTCTTGTCAGCTAGATAAGTGTCCATGTTCAAATTAAACTATAATTAGTTATTTGCATCGTAAGCCTCACTATATAAAATGGGTTACTACTAATGAATAAAACAAACAGAAACTATTTATCCAATTCTGCCAAGATCTAGAGTTCTCTTTTAAGGAGCTTTGAAACTATTTACCCAATTATGCCAAGGTCTGGAGCTCTCCTATCTCCTATCCGCTGACGATCCTTAACTAGGGAATTTAACAGTATCTAACTAATGACATGCCAACACAAGTTCATATGCATTAGAGTCTCATTTCAAATGAAACATTTCAAACTCAGTATATGATGTGACTAAAATATAATCAGAGTACTGAAAAGTTTCTACAAATGAAACTGGGCATCTCTTGCTCATCTATCCTTAAAGCGGAACAAAAACACTAGAGACTGAAATCTAGTATTTCATGCTTGTTGATCGAGAATTAGTTGTAATAGAATTATATAAACTGTAATGCTTCTCTCTCTCTTTTTCAAATAGGTACACCCAAGATAACTGTGTAGGTGGGAAAATAAAGGGAAAAAAAAATTTAGCAGAAGCCTTTACACTGGATTTGGCAGAGATCATAAAAAGTCACTATCTTTGTCTTGTTAACTTGCTAATGGAGTGTAGATACACCGAGACAGAGACAACGCTGGAAAAATACATGATACAATTAGTAAGTAAACAAAACCATCTTGCTTTTGAACATTGCAATAACAAATATTCACCATGAATGTGTTATAACATGACAGGTGTGCAGAATTAGGACAAAGTGAATGCAGATATAAAATTATAAACTCAACAGATTCTTGTATTACCAGTTCTACCACTGGACATGATATATGTGGTTGCAGGGGAAGATAATGTGAAAATAGATGTATAGACTACAGCTAAGGCAGACAAAAGTGTGTGCCATAGGCAGCTTACGTTGAGCCAAGGAAGAAAGCAAGGGATAGATGAAAGCCAAATAGAAACACAGAGACAACTGCTGTGAGAAGCATCGCCACTGAAGTAGCATAGACCTGCACCATTATTTGGAACATAAATAAACAGAGGAACTACAATTAGGAGATCAAAATATGCTGCGAGTACATTTCTTTTCTTTTCAATCGCTCCAAAATTAACAGAGTTGAAACCAGAAAAGGAAAACAGAAAATGGTTCTTCGTATCAATCTGGCCAACAACTTCAGCCTCAGACCCACTTTCCTCAACCATAGCAACTAATATTCCCACATAAGATATCTTCTTAAAATGTGCAATCTAAAAACCATGCTAAAAACTAGAGGACAGAAGAGAAGAAAGAGATACTTTTTTTCAAAAAAAAAATGTTGCTAGGAGTAATTCTACATAAATCAGCCAGTTTTCACTTAACAAAATATCACAAATTTGCTTCACACTTCCATCAAAATAAAGGAAAAAGGCTATCAACATTCTTAATTGTATAAATGTGAAGTAATAAAAGACAATGGCAACAGTATATTTTACCTTTACGATGTTGTCTGCATATTTCATTACCATGGATACAGCAATGCCACTGCACAGTGCACAGGGAAAATAAGAAATATCAGAGCCTGAATGGACAATATGGAATTTCTAAAAATTTCCTCGGCATGCTCATGTCAAGTAGCAATATCATGAATGATATTCATTCACACTAAATGTTCTCCTTGTTATAGGTTATAAGAACTAAATATGTTAACATAGGAATAGGAAGTAAATATTGATAGATGGGTCAGTTGCTTAATCTTAGGATTGTATAATTATAGACTTGATTTCCTTCCTATTTAGATACGGTCTCTCATATATAAATAGATTGTAATCTTTATTATGAAATACAACAAATATTATCCTTTTACATGGTATCAGAGCCTCACTAGAGATTTAAATTTTTTTTGAGACTTAAGGATATGTTCATTTGGGTTACCCATAAAGTGTAACATTTGGAGACTTAGGGCTCTGTTCATTTGGGTTACTCATAAAGGGTAACATTTGGAGGCTTAAGGGCCATGTTCATTTGGATTACCAATAAAGAGTACCATTTAGAGACTTAGAGTTCTGTTCAGTTGGGTTACCCATAAATGTAACATTTGTTGACTCAAGGGACTTAGGGTTCTGTTCATTTGGGTTATCCACAAAGGGAAACATTTGGAGACTAGGACTCTTTTCATTTGGGTTATCCATAAAAGGTAATATTTGGAGACTTAGGGCTCTGTTCATCGGGCATTGTTCACGGGAATTGTTCATCGGTTACTGTTCACAAGTAATGTTCATCGGTTACTGTTCACGAGTAATGTTCATCGGTTACTGTTCACGAGTAATATTCATCGGTTACTGTTCACGAGTGCTGTTCTTCTGATCCATTGTTTATTTTGATTGTTTTGAATTGGTTGTCTTTATGGCTGAAGTTAAAACCACTTTAACTAATGTGATTCTTGTGATACTAAAATCACATAACACAAATTAAATAGATCTAATTTTTTATATTGGAGTAAGACTATCCGTATTTATTTACGAAGTATTGAAAAGGATGATCATCTTACCAAGAATCCTTCTACTGATGAAACTCGTAGAGATTGGATGAGGGATGATGCTCGTTTATTTCTGCAGATTCGAAATTCTATTCATAGTGGGGTGATTAGTCTTATTAATCACTCTTGAATTTGTTAAAGAATTAATGGAGTATTTGGAATTTCTATATTCTGGCAAAGGGAATATTTCTCGTATTTATGATGTGTGTAAGGCATTTTACTGAGTTGAGAAAATGTGGTCTCCCATTCTAGTGCTGAACCTAAATGTCGAGTAATGGCAAAAGCCGTTTGTGAAGTTTTGTGGATACGTCAACTATTGGAAGAAGTTGGGTTCACAAATTCGGTATTTACTAAGTTGCATGGGACGAGTTGATTATATATGTAACAAGTTGGGCATGATTAACATTTATTCTCCAACTTGAGTAGGGGTGTTATAGGTTATAGGAAGTAAATATGTTAATATAGAAAGTAAATATTGATAGATGAGTCAGTTGCTTAATTTTAGGGATTGTATAATTATAGGCTTGATTTTCCTTTCTGTTTAGATATTGTCTCTTATATATAAATAGGTTGTAATAAATAGGTTGTAATCTCTATCGTGAAATACAACAAATATTATCTTTTTACACTCCTATTAGGCTGTCTGGAAGGTTGACATTCTCAGTAAAATTTAGGGGAAAACTCTGGAGAAATATAATGCTAGATATCTATTAAGCAACCTTTATTATGTAGTATGAACTACTATCCCTTTTTCTTGTCTCATACCTATTTAATTAATTCATGCTACTATCAAATGAGCTCAAATATTTGTTTCTTAAACATCCCAATGATGGAAAAAAGAACTCTTCTTAATGCATTGAAGGGAGGATCTCATTAATTGGGGAAAAAAAATCCTAATACCAGCACATAGAACAGTAGATGACAATGGTATAAATAAGATTCTTAGTTGACAAATGCCCCTCTAACACAGTGTCAGATGCCACTACTATCATTTCCACAATCTCACTGTAATCTCAGATACCAAGAACATTACAAATACCTAATCTTTGTTGCAAAAACGGAAAACACACAAATAGAGCCAGAAAAGAGAAGTAACAAACCTGAGTGCATGATTGAGAATCATGAGAACTGTAATCAATGAATACCCGTGGAAGAAACCCCTGAAGTCAAATACGCAAACATAAAGAATGAAGTTATGGAGAGCAATAATCTATTTTAAGTTACTAAAACCACTAAGCAAAACAATATTAAAGGTATAGTTATCCCAAAATATAAAGAAAGAATAGTGGAGAGAAAGACAGCAAGCATTTTGAATTATAAAATAATAGAAAAGTTCAAATTTACTTGTTCATGACTGCATCAAAATCTTGAATCAGAATGGCAACAGCATTGAAGACCATCCCGAAGACATACAGCCAGAAGTTCTGCACATTTATGTTTCTTGAAGGACGTTTTTTAATAATAGCCTGTCAAAAGCAAAACTAATAATCAAATGTTTACCCATTCGTTTAAAATTTTCATTTTTAACACAGTTCACACATCATCAACGGAGATGATTCAATTTAACAATTTTAACTGAATTCAGTCCAGCTCTTGGTGGAGGTATGCTAGCAGCCAAAGATATATAAAGCATAATAAAATGTTTTAAACATCAATTTGGGCACATTGAGGAACAAACACTATAATTCAAAAACACACCTCAGTGTACACTCCAGCAAAACCACTTAAAAGTGCCATTACCTGCATAAGATTCACTGATTAGTAGTAATAAATAGGCAAAGTAAAACCTTCTTTTTTCCATTTATGTTTTCAACAAAGCATGAAAGATATGAAAGACGCACAATGGCCATTATCCAACCCTGATAAGGTGTTTGAAGAACGTGATCAGAACTGCAAAAAGAAAGTCATTTCCTAAGGAAGCCACTCAATTAAATGAACAAAAGAATTTATACTTGAAATCAATACTATATTCATAAAGAGGTGAACTACAATGTTAAAAGGCACATTTGGCCTTGGGTCATGAGGACAGCTGAGCAGTTCTGTTAAACCCCCACACTTATCCCAAATCTAACAGAATTTGAAGCAGGGACCTCCATATTGGAATATCCAAGTTCAAACCATTTGAGCGTCCCCTTCATAACAGAACAATGATTTTGATCCTCAATTCTCAAACATGGTTATATACATAGGGATATCAATTGATAGTTTAAATATTTAACCATTTTTTTTAACTCCATGGAATCAGAAAGAAGGTGCAAAAGAAAATAACATATTATTCAACTGTAAACTAAGTTGTGGGTTTCAAACTGCAACATGCATGCCTATTATATGCTAAGAGATAACATGGACCAATCCTATCATAGAAGAAATTGAAAATGAAGTAGTGATCATTGATCAATCTTACGAAGGGTTCAATTGTGCTGTGGTACATCCAGCACATAATAGAATGAAAGCTGCCCACTGAATCTCACTTAACCTGAAAACAATATATTCATCAGAAAACAGAAACTGATATGAATGTAGCAAAAGCTCTCTGTCTCTCTCTTTTGAGGCACATCTTAGCTTAACTAAAAATTAATAGCAGCATCTGATATATTAGGCTTGTTGAAAAAAGTAGTATAAAAAAGGATAACCTTCAGGACTGAAGAAACAGAAAAGACCTACTTTCTCTTGAGTATCATTTGATATAAAACACCAGTGCTTATAATATTAAGGTTCTTGAGTATTTGATAACCCGGAGCATCCACATAGGCAAAGATGTAATACTGCCAGAAACATTGGAACAAACAGATTATAAGTTTTATAAAACAACTTGTTACAACTAAAATGACAATAACAAACAATTAGCTGAACGTACCTGAAGCAAATTCTTGACAAGGTACAGTGCAGCAGGAATGGGATAAACACTGACTTCATCCAAAGTTGTAGACAACCTAGGGATTACAAAGCACAAGATAGAACACAATGCTTAGTAAATTCATTTATAGAAGAAACGGCAAGTCAAACTGTGCATGAATCCAAGTCAATAATTCTACTATAGAGGTCAAGTGTTTAAATTTCAAATAGAAAAAGCACAAAAATAAAGTTCAAGAACAAGACGCATATGATTCCATTTTAAAAAATTTTGCTACAAAAAGTTAGTAGAAACATATAAAATATGGATTTAAGTTCCATAAGATTGCTTCTCAGTCATAACATAGCTATTGAAGAATGCCCTTTTCTTGTGGTTCAAAGAGCAAAAGGTGAAATGAACTGTTTCAAAAATGCTATGACATCACATTTCTTATCAATATTCCCTGAAAACTATAAAAAAATAGAGAACAAAATCAAATAAAACAAATAAGAAAAGCTAACCTGTTATCTTCAGTAACTCCTTCATTTTTCCAGATCCTTGCCAAGGCTGCAAGTGATAAGACACATTTTAAAGTCTCCACCTAACAATAAAAGTAGGGACAGTGTGTTAATATTTTTCTTCTAGTCAATCCAGAGGTACCTAAGTGGATGTATGTGTATATATAAGCAGGTTCAAACTTGAAATTATTGTTCAAGAGTTGCTTTTTTCCAATATATTTGCATCTCAAATAGAATATTATAATTTGCCTTACCAAGAAATTTGCAGTAGTGACACTGTACTCGTACTTGCCAGCTCTTTTGGACCAAACAATAAGTATAGCTTGTGAACTTGTGAGAATAGTCAATGCGAGTGTAACAATTGTCCTATTCCATTGAATGGAAAACAAATTATAAGAACAAAAAAGACAATAACATGGCCGTTCTTCCTTTTATCCCCCATTTCCTAAGTTGAAGCCAAGCTACCAAATACCTATGCTGTTAATAGTTATGATAAAAACAGGTCTTACTTGCGCTTCCACTTGGATCTGTCACTTGAGCCCCCTCCCAAAGTAGCCACATTACTTAGAGGGACTGTAAATGAAAAGTTAATATTCAACAAATATGGTAGGTTAGATCTTGAAAACTGAATAGATTATACGACCAGAAGCATTACAAGTTAAGATTTTTTGTTAAGGAAAAAAAAAGACACCTGAAAGGGATTTGTTTCTTAAGCTCTCTATGTCCTCCCCAGCAGAGCCTTCATCTTTATCCTACATGATACATGTCATTCACAAGCATCAGTACTATCGACCCAAGTTTAGTCCCAAATGCAGAAAACTTAAATCTAAAGAGCTAGCAATTTAAGTTTCACTAGATAAACTCAATATGCAGAATTTAATTAACTCGATTAATAAAAATCCAAAGACATCACATCACTAGAAGCAAAATGACCATCTGAAGCCCTAGCAATTTTCATTCTTTGTTCCAAATACAATTATTTACAGTAAAACAATCAAAAGGCAAATGGGATAGGGTGCAATTAAACATGAGTAGACAAAAATCAGGAAAAGAAATCGTGGATTTGATACTTAGATAACAATAAAAGAGTGGATCCAAAGTGGAAGCGAGTGTTCGAGAAAGAAAACGAACCTCATCCTTGATTTTCCTGTACTCCATTTGCAAATCAACCCAGAAAAGCAAAATCACGCACAGATCTCTCTTTCAATTGCTACTGTATAAAACACTAACCAAAGTTCCTATTCCTTTTGGCCCCTTTCAGCTTCTATTTCTGCTCAAAATTAGCGATGTCGCCATTGAATTTCCTGCACTCAAGTTGCAAAACAAACCCAGAAAGTAAATCAGCCTCTCAATTGCTAATGCAGCAACTAGAAACTCCATTTCTATTCCTCACTGTAAACTTTCAGCAGCATTGAGTGCTACACGCTACAATAAACATGCCTACTACCTTATCTTTTGAGGAGAACGGAAAGAGACTTACGATTCCCATGATTTCTCTGAACTCGATCGAATCGCAATCAATTTTTCAATTCTTCAGAAAGCCAGATGAGATTCAGAAAGAATTGCAACTGAAATTGCAAATGTTGATTTTAGAAGAATTCGGAGCAAAATCATACAAGGAGCTAGCAGTGCTGGAGTGAGGAATTCTTCTCAGTATTGATATTATTAAATTCTATTTTACTCCGAAAAAAATCAAATGCCAAGAAAATCAATTAATTTAATTCTTTCATAAAAAACGAATTAGCCAATTTGTTTTTACACATAAAAAAAGTAAAAATGCAAAGAAAATTAATTAATTTAATATATCCATGTGAATAAATTTATCTAATTTAAATATTTGTTTAACATCTATTTTTCCATTAATTAAATTATAAAATATTTTTCTAATCAATTAATGGTTTCTTAACTGCCATTTTAAAATTGATTGAGATTTATACAGCGGTAAGTGGGTAAATTACCTTGTTTAGATTTTTTTTTCCTCCCTTCATTGATAAAATATGTATTTCTTATTTAGAATTTTCTTCTCAATAAAAAATTTAATTAAATCAAAATAGATAAATTATTTTTTTCAAATCTAATGCCTTTAGTCTTTTATTAAATAAAGTTTAAAGATACGCCTAAATTAATTTACAATGTTCAAATAATCCATTTTAAACTTTTGTGCTAATTTTTCTTTATCCATCTAATTTAAGACTGAATTGATTCAATAATCCATAAAAGTAGAGTATGAGAAATATACACTCTTATAATTAATAAAAATTAATTTTTTAAATTAAAAATAAATTGGATGTATTTCAAAAATATTAAATATTTTATTAATTTAAAAAATATTATTAAAAAATCTAGAAATTACAAACATATCAGCAGACTTAAGGCCTAGTACAGAAGGTACAGTTATTACGGCCCAAAGAATATATATTTTTTTAACAAAAAAAAATCTTAAAAATCTAAATTCTCAATATGGCCAACTTGCAAGAAAATTTCAATAGCGCTGCACTTACTATTTAGAAAAACAATTAGCCATCATGGCTAGCAAGATGCCAAAAGATAATAATAATAAAAAAAATCTCCTGTAGCTGCCACAAGGCCATCCAAATTAATAGACGAGTAAAGAGAGGTAACAATATGTCATCAACTTTAATTTTTTCATATTGCAAGGAGAGGATGTTTATAGCCAAACTTAGTGCATGCAACACTGAATTGAATGGAAGCAATGACTAATCCATGGAGAAAAGGCAACAACCTCCATTTCAGCAAATCACCACTTCTAGAGTTAATGAAGTTATTGTCACCAAATCAACAAACTTAACGCCACGAATAGATAGTGTGATCATTGAACAACTCTATCACACCTAAAGGAATGTCAACTCTATGATTTATTATGACTCTTTCTTTATCTATAAAAATTTTAATTTGAAAAATTTCAATATTTCAAACAGAAAGATACATACAAAATAAAAAAAATTACCCAACAATTGATAAATGAAAATTTTCAATCAAAACATCATTGTTATTAAATAAAAAAAACTATACGTACAACTCTACACAATAAAAGGACAAATTCATAAATATAAAGCATTAACAAAGACCCAAAAAATATGAAGGCCAAAGGAAATGTCTCTCCCTTCGAGATCGAGAGAGGTGAATGTCACCAACCAATTTCAAATTGGATTTATTTTGACATTAAAAAAATTAAAGGGTTTAATTAAACTTTATTCCGTTCTTTTATTCTAAATATTTCATTTTTTTTTCTTCTAAAGTATTATTATATGCATTACTATATTAATTTTTATTATTTAAATCATTATTTTCTTCAATAATTGACCCCAAAAACTCAAATCATTTGTGATTAAATTTATTATTTAGAGATATAGTATATGATTTTTTAACTCAAGATAAAAGTATTATCATTTTTTTTAAGATTCATACATCTTAGAATATGCATATATTTATGATATATTATTTTATTTTTTGTTTTTGTTTTTCACATGTTTTTAATATATTATATCAAATATTAAATTTTAATTATTATAATAAAAATAATTATATATAAAATGGTAGCTAATTAACTTAACATTTAGGTTGTTTACTATATTAGTGCACATTGACATAAATTGCATATACTTAAATTTATATATTATCATTTTTTTCAATTTTTAGCATTTTAACAAAGCCTATCATGCTATATATAAGAGGGGTGAGAAAAAAAAAATCAAAAATAGAGTATAAACTAACCAAATAAAAAAAATAAATTAATAAATAAATTAAAACAAATCAAACTAACCAAATTAGAAAAAGAATACAACAAGCACCCACGTCAATAGACACACCATCACAGTTAACTTTAGGCTCGAAAACAAAAAAAAATATAAAATATACATAAATTCAAACACATATCATGAAAATAGAAGAGAAAGAGACATGCAATAGAGAATCAAATAGGAGAAATCCACCAAAATGAATAATAGAGATGACCATCCAATTAACCATATAAGGAGAGAATGTGGCAAAATTTAATCATTCAACGACATACGGGAGTAGTACTCACCGGATGTAGCGATGCGGCCTTCAAATGCCACATCAGTAAAATAGATTGTCCTCTTTGAAGACAAATCGAAATCTTCAAAGTATTCAGTTTTATTAAAACAACTCTATAATCAAAATTAATAGAACCTACAAAACTTATAAATAAAATAAAAATTAAAAACAAAACAAAACCATCATGGCAGCCGTGAGAAAGAAATAAAAGACCTAACTTTTCAAAACAATCGAAATAATCACAACCATGCAAGATCACTAACAAAAAACCACTATAGTAGTAGAAAAATGAAAATCAATCTGATTCCTCTCTCTCACTTGCCCTACCTTTCTCTCTCAATTTCCTTTCACTTGCGCTTTTTTCTCTTTCCCTTTCTCTCTCTAACTTTATAAAAACTTCCCACTAATCACGCTTATAGCTAATAATTATTGCTATTTGTGATGCAATACTTTATTAATTACACATTCTTTATTCACAATAACATGACAAAAAGAGTTTTAGTATATGCAATGAAAAAAATACTTTTTAAATAAAAATTTAAAAATACAAGTAAAATGTTTGAATTGTTTTCATCGTTTAGCCTAAATTTATATTGTATATTTATTTAATTAAGGTTGACCAAATCCTTTTAATATAAAAAAAAACTTATGCTTTTACAAGTAATAATACGTAAAAACAATAACAAGGTATAAATTAATTATGCAAAGGTCCCTTGGTAAATTTTTTAAATTAATATTACATAAAAAATTTATATATATCACATATATTTAAAAAAAAAAAATTGCAGTATCACTCATAAATTTAGCCTGATGGTAAATATACTTGAATAAATATAAAAAATGTTAGATTTTACTCCTTTAATCTCCGATTCTCATTCAAAAAAAAATTGCAGTAAATAATTTCAAGCTTTTAACTTTTTACATCTACTTCTAAATTAATTAAGTCTCCGTAACTTTATTCAAAAGTTAATTTAATTTTAAATTTTAAATTAATTAAGCTTTTATATTGTTATTCAATAATTAAATAAACTCTTATATAATATAATATTATTTATTTATTAATAAAAAATTTATATGATAAAACTTATTTTTTTAATTTTAAAAATTATTTATTATATTTATATATTTTTTAAAATTTTAAATTAATTAAAATATTAAATTTTTGATTTTTTAAATTATAAAAAATAATATTTTATTATTAAAAAAATAATATTATATTATGTTAGGATATATTTAGCCTTTAACAAAAAGTACATGAATTTAATTAGTTCAAAATTTTGAATTGAACTTATTTAGCATTTAGAAGAAAAATATAAGAATTTAATTGAACTTATTTTTTTATATATTTTTATCCAGAAACGTATAGTTTACAATTAAAAAAAAGTATAATATTGCTAAATTTTATTAAGAAAAAGGGCAAGATGTTTACTTAAAGTTTTTGAGAAATTTTGTTTTAAAAATTTATTCTAGTTTGCTTTTTATAATTTGATAAAAAAATATTTTTAAAAATTATTGTTTAACTGAATCGTTTTTTTTAATGTTTAATTTAATATTCTCTTCTGCGAAATCCTATTTAGTAATTAAAAAAAAATAAAAGAAAATATTAGCTTCATTCTTGATATTTTCTTTTATAAAAGCAACCGTTTTATTAATATGTAAGTGATTAAAATATTATCAGTGGAATCTCATGAGACTAATTAATAAAAAAAAAAAAACATGTCATAAAAATAAAATTAGAAAAAGACCTCACTTGAATTTTCAGGAGGCATATATTAATTTAAACTACATAACAAGAGAAAATATTCTCCCATGAAATTAAATCCTATAAGACTCCGACCAGAATTTAAATTTAAGATATCTAAATTGATATCCTAAATTTTTTTGAGACAACATTTTAAAATAGTAATTAAAACAAAATAAACTTACTTCACCCTACTTTGGGTGGCAAATTAGACCCATTTTGAGTCTAAACATTAAGAAATATTTACAAGAAAACTAGATAATAAGAAATTTCCATTAGCGGATAAGGCTCCCAGCAAAATATGCCAAAGGACCAACTATAGCAGCATTGATATATGTTGCAGGTTCTGAGTGACTATAGTCGGACCGGTCATCTGGGAAGCCATCACTCTCGTTCGGACCACCAACGATGGCTCCGACTAAGATGTTAGGGTTGGGGTTTGGTGAATAGTAAAAGGGTTGGAAACCTCCATCGCATCCTATAGCTTGTGGGTGGCTTGCTTTAGATGGCAATGAAGATCCCCTGTGGTGAATTCTCTTTGGAAAATGTGGTCCAAATCCTACCATATATGACATTTGTATTGGGTTCACACCTAGGATGTAGTCCACCTGTAAGATAAATTAAAAAAAAAAAAGTTAGTTTAACCATATTTTTTTAAAAAATAAAGGGCAATTGATATAAACTGAGTGACTTGCCTGTCTTTTGGCTACATACAAGAGGGAATTGGGGGTCACAAGGAGACTGCCACAGTTGAAGGTGTGCTTTGTTGCTTTCATGTACTTGGCATATGTTGTGAGCAAAAATGATATTGATGTCACATATTGAAGGTTACTTTGAGGTAGCTTGTACATGAGTCCTCCTGCATTTCAATTCAATTATTATTTTATAAATAATCTTTTCTACAATTATTATACAAAAATTATTAAATAATTATATAAGAGCCATTAGGTCAATTAAAGTCAAATAATTAGGCTGTCTAAATGGTCCACCCACTTTGTGGGAATAGCATCTCTAATCATTTAAATAAATAAATAAAATACCATTCAAGAAATATTTCCAAAACAGTGGAGATTATGCCAAGGCTACCTTGTGTGTATTTTGTAGAAGAAGAGGGAGAGTTGGGTAAGATCTTGCACATGAAGTTTTCAGCTTCTACTTTGTACTGCTCAAAATTCTTGTCATTGTTGAGCACAGCTCTCTGCATAAAGGGGAAAAGAAACATTAGTAAAATAAATATATTTTAATAATTATAGATTTTTTTCTTTTTTTTTTCTGAAGTAATTATAGATTCAATTAAATAAGCTAGTGAATTACCCTTGATAAGAGCACATGGGCACCAGCATATTTATTATCCCAGCTGAAAAGGTCTGGCTGGTCATCAGCTCCCAAGGATTTCAGCAGATTGTAATAGGACATCTGATTTGTTGCCCTGAAAAGCCATGCTGCTCCCCACAGCAGCTCATCCTACAAACACCCATTTAAAAAAATATATAAAAAAAAAGGAAACAAATCATGGGTTAGGCCGTAGGACCATTAAGGTAATAATTAATTAATGAAAAATTATCATTTAATTTCTATAGAAAATTTATTAATTAATTTTTTAATTTAAAAAAATACATTAAATATCAGTAAATTTTTATAAAAGTAAGAAAACAATTGATGAATTTAACGAGTAATTTTCTAAAATTAAAAAATTAATTAAAAGTTTTTTTCATAAAACAGAACTAAATAATAATTTTTCATTAACTAATTAATTGGCATTAGGCAATGCCACATCCTCAAGATTTGAACCAGCCTACCTTATAGCCAGAATATGAGCAATAGAAAGGGCAAACAGCTGACCCAAGTGAATCACTATAGGCACCCTGATGTTGCACAGCAAATTGCAAAACATCCTTAGCAGTGCTCAACAGCAACTTGGAATACGCAGGATCAGCTTTCCGAAAAACCATAGAAGCAGCAGCAAGAGCAGCAGCAGTTTCACCAGCAACATCAGAGCCAGGATTGCTCGGAGACACAAAGTAAACTGAACGGACAGTGTCCATATCTTCAGGCCTCTCCCAACACTTGTGATCAGCATTAGGGTCACCAACACCCACATAGAGTCTCCCAGGGGTTGCTCTGGCACATTTCAGAAGATAATCTGTAGCCCAGCGGATTGCAGCCCTTGCATTTTGGAGTTCAGGACCCATTTTTTTGCCATATTCAAGTGTACCCCATGAAAGCATTGTGGTAGTGAAGGCCATTGGGAAGTTAAATTTCACATTGTCTCCAGCATCATAGTAGCCTCCAGTCAAATCCACCTGTTGCAAAATGACAAATACTTTAAAACCCATTAACCACTAATGCCAAAAATTGAAAACGAAGACAAAAATTGGGGACATACATGGCCAAGCATGCCATCAGAGAGGCCAGAAATGGACCTCCAAGTGATTTGCTGTGAAGGAGGAAGCCTCCCAGACCTCTGACCTTGAAAGAACAAAATGGATTTTGCTAATGCCTCTTTGTAATTTGGATTGGCTCCATTGACAAAACCCAAAAGCAAGAAACACAAAGAGAACACAAGGCAGAAAGAAACCCTTGCCATTGTTGTTGTTTTTTAGGGTACCCTTTGGCTATTAGGACCCTTTAGTACCAAACAACAATGCTTTTTTCTGGCTGTGACTTTGATTGATCAATGACATGGGTTTATATAGTAGAGTGTTATTAGGCTTATCACCAAAGCGCCAATCAAGGCTTTTCCATTCAAAACTTGATTTGTTTAATTTTATTAATTAAGTAATAAATTTTAAGTTATCTTTTTTGTTTTATTTTATTTGATTTTTGCTTTATGCATATTATTATCATTATTATCATGTTGAAACATCTTGTCTAAGTAATTTAGGGTTTAGAATGATGAAAAAGTTAGCCATGCAATGTACATGGTAATTATGGCCATAGATGAAAATGCATATGGTCTTTTAATTATGCCAACTCAGTTGACTATGCTGGGTCCTTTCCTCTCCTCTGTAACACCTGCAAGTTTAAGCATAAATGGAAAATATTATGTTTTAAAGTATCTTATTTTAATTACTTTTTTAAAAAAAATAATTTTTTATATTTAATTCTAATATTAAAAAATAAAGGTGGTTAATAAGATTTTTATTTAAAAAATTAATAAGATTCTTACAATTTAAAAAATAATTTTTTATAAAGAAAAAAGTCATTTTACTTTAAAAGGTTTAATTTTATTTTTTTATTATAAAATATTTTTTAAAATTATTTTAAGCATCTAAACGTTAAAACATACAGACAATATTATATTAGAAAAGAGGGGTTAGAAATTAACTTATTAGTAAATTTTGGTTATAAATTATATATATGGAAAGTGGGTAAAGGAAATTTTTTATAGAATCTTATAAAGTTTGTTGATTTTTTTGCACATAGAAAATTGCTCTTAAATCAAAATATTTTTTCTCATTTTTATATATTTCCTAAATTCATGGGTATTTATGTTAATTTGGTTACCAATGGTAGAAAATCTTCAATTTTCAAATCTCAATTAATTAAAATTGGATAAATTACTATCATTGTTCAAATTAACTAAATGAAATTTAATTTCATAAATTATTCAAAATCTTCTTTAACCTTAATTTGGTAGTCTTTATATTATTACACAGGTAGAAGTTTTAATATTTTTCAAAGTTTAAATATTTTATTTAAAGACTAGAAATTTTTTTCTCTTTTAAAATAGGGATTCGGGAATTAGAAAAATAGAATATGAAATATTTATTCAAATACAGTTACTAGATTAAATCTGTGAGTGTTGAAAAACTAGAAATTTAATTAAAATTTAAAAATAAATAAATAAAAAAATATATATTATTCTGCATATAAATTTAAATTTAAATCAATTTAATTTGATAATTTTTATATTATTTATTTTCTTTATTTTAATAAAAAATTGAGACGAGTATACTAATGATATATTTTTAATTATTGAACTAAATAAATTGCATATGATTTTTCATAAAACAATTAGTCAAAAATCAAATGGAATGATACCTAACTGAATATAAAGAAAAAAAAAACTCTGTAGTACCTAAACAAACACCAGACTCATGCACCAAATATCTTCATAGTGTTTGGTCAATTCCCGACCAAAATTAGCACCTTCTACCAAAAATTGAGCATCTGGGTTTTGTTCAGTGGGAGAAAATTATTCCATTATAACCGAAAAAACTGCAAAAAATAACGGCCAATTAGTGGAAATTTTTGGGCCATTGGTTCTTTATTTTCTTTAGTTTGGCTTCTTTATGTCAGATTATTGATTAAAGGAGAATAAAGGGTTGGCGTGAATGGCGCGATTTTGATAGGGTCTGGCCTCGGATAGCGCTAAGAAATCGGCGCCAAAATGTTTAAAAATTAATAAACGTGAATGCCTTTTTCTTGTGTGCTTTGATTATTTTCCATTTCTTTTTTTCTTCTTGGGATTCTGTTATCTGCCTTGGTTTCTTCCCTTGCTTGAATACTTTTGGACTAAGCTTGTACTTTTTTTTCTATCATTTTAAGAATTATTTTTATCTATAAATATTTATGAAAAAATTTAAAACTTTTATTTAACATTTTAAATGAATTCAAGTATTTAAAATACTTTATTGACCCTGGTTTGAATTCTAAAAAAACTCAATTGAAATTAGTTAAATTTTAAAATTAATTAAATACTTTATTGATCCTGGTTTGAATTCTAAAAAAACTCAATTGAAGAAATTAGTTAAATTTTAAAATTAAATATTACATTCTAAATAATAAAAAAGCAAAAAATATCTGACTAATTTTATAAATTATATACTTTTAAATCTTGTAAATTAAAAAAAATTAAATTCAAAATAAAAATTATAACTTTAATATTTAAAAAATTAAAAAAATTAAAATTAAAATAATTTTTACATATTATTTTAATTATTTTAAAAAATATGATTAATTTAATTTTATAAAATTTAAAAAATAAAATATATTTTACACATTATTTTATGGTTTTTTTTATAGATGCAGCTACTTTTAAATTTTATATGAATTAAAAATTAAAATAATTTATAATATTAATTTTTTTTTAAAATGTGTCTAATTTTAATTTTTGTGGTGAGAGAAGTGGTAGAAATGAGGGAGAAATCGTGGCTGTGAGAAGAGCGGCAGGGAAAGGAGCACTGGAGAGAGGAACGGCAGCGGCGAGAGCAGCAGCGATGAGAGAGTAGAAGAAGAAAGAGAGATCGCGAATTGAAATTAGAGAGAGATTAGAAGGTAACTAGGGTTTTGTTTTATATTTATATATATTCCATTACTTCGGTTTGATTTTAGTTAATTAATCAAATTAAATCCAAAACTGAAATTTTATAAAATTAAAAATTAAACCAAAACACTGAATTGAACAATTTAATTTGATTTAATTTTTCAGTTTAAATTAATTAGAAATTGCTCACCTCTAAAAGCAACTATAATTTAAAAAATAATTTATTAATTTTTTATAATAATAAAAAATACAGTCAAAATTATAATTTAATTAAATATAAAAAATTATTTATTAAAATATATTTTTTATATAATAAAATTTAAAAATTTTATAATAATCATTATTAATATATTAAAATAATAATTTTAAAAATCACTATCAAAATATTATCATATAAATCCTAAAATGCAGTATTCACATGTGGTTACTGTGGGGAATCTTCATCGAAAGTGATTAATCCTTGCACAATTTCAGAGGCACCCGTCTGCATTCATAAGGTTATTTTTTATACCTAAAAACTTCATGCTTTTATGGAGGTTATTTTCTCGACTATTAAACGTGATTGCAATCACACAACACAGTTTTGCCATGAAGTTTTTTGTTAGATGATACTTTTATATGTAATCAGCTTTTTCAAGTTCATTTTGTACTTCATCCTTTGCTACGTTGATGGATATCAATATAATTTCGCTATCTTTGAGGGGCCAAAAAATAAAAAATAAAAAAGCTTGCTTAACAGGAAAGTACACATATTCATACTTCAAAGAAGAGAAATGTGAAATGAGAATCTCAGCATTTTGACGGCCAGAGAATTGCAGAGGAAAACAAAGAATAAAACTATATAAAAAACAATGTTAAACATGGCTTCCCAGTAAAATGTGAACTTTTACTTTTGTGTTTCTGCTTTAAAACCGCTGCAAAACCTTGTTAAAATAATAATAATAATAATAAGTTTTTCTTATTTAGTTATTTGATGATATTTATTTTTATAATAAAAAAAATTAATTTTTAATATTATAAAATTTAAAAAATAGAGTTTATCGTGTAAACTTGACATCTTTTTCTTTTATTATTATTTTTTATCATTTAGTGACGTCTAACAATTTTGCTGCTATAATGCTATATGTTTCTGTCACTCAGATCTGTATATACACTCTCTCCACATTAAGCGTCTATTTAATTGTCTTAGTGTGTATGCGGACAGAACTGTAAAATGACTAGACCTGTCTTATTTCATGTCATGTCACCAAATTGAATTCTCAAAAAATGGGTCTGCAAATGTGTCTAATCCGACCTGTTTTATATCTCCGGATTGAGAGGTTCCGCGCGTGGGTTGATTTGTTCATATGTTCATAATAAAGGGTTCAATATATAATTTATCAATTATATTTAATGCTTGTGCATAGAACATGGAGCCCCAAAACATATCCCAACATAATAATTTACCCACAAACAAATTTAACTGTTGGGTGACAAAACTCAATGTGGGTCAAAAGCATGCTTTTAGAGAGATTGGTAACCAATCAAGCTAAGCTTAATTCCAGGAAAAGTTATGTATTATATAATCTTGGTGATCATTGAATATCTTTGGGATAAATATATGTTAAGCACTTTGTTAAATTTTGAAGCCTTGGACTTTAAAAATTATATAAAAATTAAATTCTTATAACACCTTTTCATGCATTGCATTGTGCTTAGTGTTCTAATCTCAGCTTTCAATAATTGAATCACTTTGTTATTACTCTTGACAGACTGTTTGCTTTAGAAAGTAAAATAAGGAGATATATAATAATTATTTATGGTAAAAAATTGCTATTAATTATTTATAAAATTATTTTATTTCAAAATCTTCAATATCTCTATCTTATTTATATGAAATTTAATATATTATTTTTTCATCTTATAATTTTTATTTATTTATTTTTTTAAATTATTATCAATTTTTTTATTATAATAATATATAAATGGACTATTTTAATTTTATTTTATTTTTAAATTTTTTTAATGTCTTATAAAATTTAATGTATTTAAAATTTTGAAAAGTTAATAAAAAATTATTATTATTTTAATATAAATAAAAAGCAAAACAGATAAAAATTATAAAATTATATTAAGACTCTATTTATATTTTCTACCATTTGAATTAGGAGTGAATAGTATTTGATTTAAATTAAAAAAATTTAATTTTTTATTCATTTTGATTCGATTTTTAATTGTAACAATTTCGATTATTTCAGTAAGATTCGATTTTAATAAAAAAGTAAAAAAATAAATCGAACCGATTAGTGATAATAGTATTCAGATCATATTAAGATTAAAATATTCTAATTAAATTTAAAAATATTAAAAATAAAATATAAAAAATAAAAAATTTATTAAAAATTCAAATCGAGCTGAATTAAATCGAATTAAATCAATTCGATTTTCATAAATACTAAAATTTTAGTTTTGAATTTATTCAGTTCGGTTTAGTTTTAAACCGAACCGATCGAATACTCACTTCTAATTTGAGTATTTAAAGAATTTTTATTAATGAAAAAGAAAATTAAGTTATTTCTAATATATTTAAAAAAAAACATTTTAAAATTTTAATAACATCACTAAATATTTTATATGTGAGTTTTATTTATACACTTTATTTTTTTAATATTTTTTTAATGTTGTAATTAAATAATAAAAAAATAAGTTATATTTTATAAAATAAATTTTTAAAAAAATATTTTATATAGAACTTATTTTCTGCAAAACAAACAAATCCTAAGCTAGCTCTCTCTCTCTACATACTAAATCTTCCTCTTTTTTTTTCTTAACCCAGTGCACAATTCAATTTCTTTGAAGCTTATATAGAGAAAAAGACTTCAATGTTTTACTTTTATAATTAATAAGTTTATTTTTAATTTATTAATTAAATAAATCATTTAAATTTAATTCATTAGAAATTAAAATGAAAATACGTGTTAAGTGATATATTTAGGCTACATTTGGTATCAATGTTGGTTTTTTTTTTTTTTTTACATTTTCAAAATTAAAACCTGTTTATAGTTTTTTTTTTTTTATGTTTTATAGAAAACTGAATTTTAAGAATTATTTTAAATTTCTTGTGTAATTAGAAAATAAATAAAAATACTCACGGTTTTACATATTAATAGATAGATAAATAAATAAATAAATTTTGAAAGAAAATAAGTTTAAATTTACCCTTTATCGGGGCCAAATAAATATATTTTAATCTTTTATGACTTTAAATTTAATATCAAATATATGTTAACATAATAAGGGCATATTTGAATACTTATTTCTAATTTTAATTTTTTTTAATATTAAGATTCTATTTATTTTATTGAAAGTATTTGTTGAAAAATATTTTCTATATTTTTAACGTTTAAAGCAAGTAAAAATTTTAATTAATAAAAAATATTTTTTAATAAATTAAGTTAAGTCATTCTAAGAAAAATAATTTACTCTTTTTAAAAAAAAATCATTTTTACACTTTAAAATTTTTATTAAAATCTTTATATATAAATTTGTTAATATATTTTATTTTTAAATTAAAATTAAAAAATAAAAAATAAATTATTTTTATTAAAAAATATTATTCATGAAAAATATTTTTTAAATATAAATCATTTTTCATAAATAAATGGAGCGTAATTGTAATAATATATTAACTTATATTTCCATATAACATTAAAAGTTAAAAATTTCACGTGGAGGGTTCCTCAGATATTCTCCCTACTAATTTAACTCTAATTCTAAAAGATTTAAATATTTTCATTGATTGTAAAGTTTGTCATATTGGGAAGAATACTCTCATATTTTGCTTCATTGCTCTGTAGTCATTGAAGGTTAAAAACTGTTGGGATTTCCTACTGTTCATCATATTTGAAATATTTATAGTTTATTTTAATTTATTTTGAATCTATCTGATGTCTCATTATAGAGTAAGTTGTATATAATTTATTTTGTTTTAATTTATTTTTCTCCATGCCAGACGGCCATTTAATTCCCCTTATGTGAGTGCGGGCAGGGCTACGAAGTGACTGGACCAGCTCCTCTCGCTCACATCACATCACCGGACTGGACTTCTTTCTGCTGGGTCTGGGCTTGCGGGTAACCCATCCGACCCAGTGTGTCTGGGTCGAGATCTGAGATGCTGAGTTGGTCAGCCTAAGGAGGGCTTGATGGGTTTTGGGCCATTATTCTCCTCTTGGGCCCGGCTTTGCCCAGGGTAGAGGAAGCCCGGCGGTCATCAATTGCCCCTATTCATCCTTGGCAGTTATTACATGAGTGGTGATGGGGTAAATCCCTAAACTCTATTTATGACCGCGTGGCTCGAGAACTGTTCCTGTCAAAAGCATCCTTTCCTTATCTTTTTATTTCTTTGTCTCTTTACTTTGATTTTTGAATGTATGGCGATCTGAAAATGTGTATTTGATGATGAATGATATTTCACCTCGGCCTGTATCTCATTATTATTTTTTACTTAGACTGTCTTCTACCTTTATCAATTTTACTTAATTGATGGACTAGGCTATCTCTAATGGGACTTTGCTAGTCGAACTGACCCGGGCTGAGAGCTCGGCGTCTGACTAAACTTCTGACTTGCAAGTTTTTCTTATTCTCATGAGGGCATTTCTGTTTTTGGCTCATGACCTCGTCAGTGCTGCGAGCTCGGATATATAATATCTAGAGGAATGTCTTATTTGCATGAGTGCCCCGCGTTAGACGATTTTAAATCTTGTTCTTGTTACGAGCTCGGACATCTTGTCCCTCTGGATGTAACCTTCTGACGGTCAATACGGACTGAGCTGTGTGCTCTACTGGGATAGGGAGCTTGGCCTTTTGTCGTTTTCCTCTTCCTGGGTCATCTTTACTAAGTGTTTGTTTACTGTGAGTTAATCCGAGCTGTGAGCACGGCCCCTCACTTTCGTTTATCCTTTTGTGCGTTCCTGCATTTGTAGGCCTTTTTATATAGGGAGCTCGGCTCTCTGGTATATCTTCTATACTTAGCTTTATTCAGCTTGGTTGTTTACTTGTCGTGAGTCCGTCCATACTGCGAATTAAGGAGCTCGGATTTTTGTTCTTTGCTTAGGCTTTTATGCCTATAGCCTGTGATGCTGCCTGTGCTACGAGCTCAGGAGTTCAGAATTTTGCTTTCTTCACTTTGGTGCCCCGAGCTCTTTTGTGAAGTCGGACTTAATTTCTTGCTTTCTTGTCGAGCCTTGTACGGGCTATGTTTCAGTCTAACTACTTGTTTGTTCGGCTTTAACTTTTCTTTTATAGGCTTATAGCCTTGGCGGTATAGACATAAGGCCCCTTCAAGCTTCTGGGGAGATCGACCCTGGATTGAAGAGGTTGGACTATCTGTTTTGGACTTGACCATGCTGCGGTTCGATTCTTTTGTATCCTAATGAGTCAGGGCTTTCTACTGCCCCATCCAGTCATTCAGAATGGTTTATTCAGCCTTTTACATTGCTCATGTCTCCTTGATTCTTTATCTAAGCATTTGGTTCTCGAGTATGCCTCGGTTGTTTGGGTTGTTTGCCCCCGAATGCTTTTTGAGCTGTCTTTCCTCAAGCGTTTTGCGAGCTCTTTGCTGCTTAGACCTTTCTCTAGGCTAGCCGAGCTGGTTTAGTGCTAGCGGTCAATTCTCAGGGTCAGTGCCTCCTATGATTGCCCCTGGTCCTTTGTTTGATTCTCTATCTTAGTATGCATTTTGCTTAGGATTCGCCTCACCTTAATTTGGTCTGCCTATTGGATTAACCAGTACTGAGCTCATTTTCTTGAGATCGGCATGGTGCTTTGGCGTCGTGAGCATTGCATTGGCCTTTAGTGGGTCGCATTGCTACATGATACAGGCATTGGGACGCCTTAGTTTAATTTCGTTATATGCTGGCTATTTTGTGAGATCGAGGTCTTATTAGCCTGTAATCTGAGCTCTTTCGAGAGGTCAAATTCAGATTTTTTATTTCTGTTCCAGCATCCTCTTGAGGTCAGCATGGCGCTTTGGCGCTTTTGGCTATTGTGTGAGATCAAAGTCTCTTTACCTTATGACTCGAGCTCCTTTGAGAGGTCAGAGTTTAACTTTTCATTTATGGTCTAGTGTCCCAATCTTTTATGTGAAGTCGGAGCTGTGTTCTTATGAGTTGTTTTTGTGTGTTGTCATCGTATGCCGCTGTTTGCTGTGAGCATACAGTATTTTTTTAATAAAAGGTGAAAGAATAGTTCCCTTCATCCTCTCAGCTCGGTTTTGTGATGCTGGCGGTCATTTTCCGAGACCAGTCACCTACCTCACTAAGGGCTTGCTCAAGATTCAGACTCTTAGGCCTTACTGTTGCTTCTAGGCTCTCTAGCATTGCATGGGATTCAGACTCATTGGCCTTACTGTCGCTTCGTCATCTCAGCCGATTTTGTGGTGCCGAGGGTCATTTTCTGAGGCCGGTCACCTACCTCACTGAGGTCTTGCGCAAGATTCAGGCTCTTAGGCCTTACTGTCGCTTCCAGGCTCTGTAGCCTTACATGGGATTCAGGCTCATTGGCCTTACTGTCGCTTCGTCATCTCAGCCGGTTTTGTGGTGTCGGGGGTCATTTTTTGAGGCCGGTCACCTCACTGAGGTCTTGCACAAGATTCAGGCTCTTAAGCCTTACTGTCGCTTCCAGGCTCTTTAGCCTTACATGGGATTCAGGCTCATTGGCTTTACTGTCGCTTCGTCATCTCAGCCGGTTTTGTGGTGCCGGGAGTCATTTTCCAAGGCCAGTCACCTACCTCGCAAGATTCAGCCTCTTAGGTCTTACTGTCGCTTCCAGGCTCTCTAGCCTTGCATGGGATTTAGGCTCATTGGCCTTACTGTCACTTCGTTATCTCAGCCGGTTTTGTGGTGCCGGGATCATTTTTCGAGGCCGGTCACCTACATCATTGAGGTTTTGCGCAAGATTCAGGCTCTTAGGCCTTACTGTCGCTTCTAGGCTCTTTAGCCTTGCATGAGATTCAGGCTCTTTAGCCTTGCATGAGATTCAGGCTCTTTAGCCTTGCATGAGATTCAGGCTCATTGGCCTTACTATCACTTTGTCATCTCAGCCAGTTTTGTGGTGCCGAGGGTCATTTTTCGAGGTCGGTCACTTACCTCACTGAGGTCTTACGCAAGATTCAGAATTTTTTCTGCAAAATAAGAGATTGCACAGAGCGTATATAACGAGAAATGCTCATTGTTAATTCAATAATATTCATCAATAAATAGTATGTCGCACATGTCACTTAGTTTTATATTTCAGATGAATGTAAATATTAGCTCTAACTAACAATATTAACTCATGCAATTTAGAGATTCAATAAATAATATTTTGCATGTGTAAATTTCTCTAAGATTTTTCAATCTATAAAATGCATGATCTTTTTCTTAGGAATGTCTGTGCTAATATCAATAATAAAATTTTCATGACAATACTTGAATTTTAACGTTATGTAAGCAATTATCAAGATATATAAACTTAGATAAGTATACTTTTAATTAAATTTAACATTATTATTTACATGCAATGTAATACCCGGCTAGACCCCGGCATTAGAATTCCTATTTTCCGGTGGAATCTCGGATGTTGAAAACCTCTAGAAGGGTAAAATATATAATTTCTAAAATGTTTTCATGTGTTTTAAGGTTTTAAGTAAGAAAGAAATTAAGTTTTTGAAAGAAAAGCACCAAGAAAGGAAAGTCAGGTTCGGCCGCCGAACCTCATGTTCGGCCGCCGAACATGGCGCAGTTTAGGGAGCACCTTTGGCCCCCGAAGGTGGTCTGGCCAGCCACCTATAAAAGGCCCCATGTCCGAAAATGGGCGAGTTTTCTTCCCCATTTTCGGGCAAAGGTGAGTCCATGCCCTTCCATGGTTAGTTTTGATGATTTCCTTCAAATCATTCATATTTTTGACAAGTTTTAACTTGGTTTTGAAGATTTTTGAGCTAAGAACGAAGTTTTGGAAACTTGGAGCCCCCTGAGCTATTTCCTCCACAACTCCGAGTTTGGATCGCCTCCCCTCTCGATTTTCAAGAGGTAAGAGTAGATCCTACCCTTCTAGTATGTTTTTAGTAAGTTTTGAGGGGTTTTAGAATGTTTTGATGCATGATTAGGCTAGTTATAAAAGTGTTAGGGTTATATGGGTTTATGGATGAAATGCATGTTAATGTGTTGCTTTGATGATATTTGTTGGGGTATAGGATAGTTTGAGACCCTAATATGCTTATGTACATGTTTATGCATGTTTTTACATAAGTTGGGTTGAGTTGGAAGGTTTGGGAGGCAAATGTGCATGTTGGTGGCTTGGGTTCTGCCTGCTGGAGGACCCAGGTTCGGCTGCCGAACCTGCTTGTGGAGGCAGTTTGGCTGCCGAACCTTACCCCCGAAAGCTTAGACTTTCGGCTCTGGAAAAGGGTTTCGGCCGCCGAACTTGCCCCCGAAGGTTGGCAAGTTTCGGCTCTGGAACCACTTTCGGCCGCCAAACCTGCCGCCGAAAGTGGCTGAGTTTCGGCTCTAGAGGGACTTTCGGCCGTCGAACCTGCCGCCGAAAGTGCCCTGTTCAGCCTTTCTTTGCATGCTTTCTATGATTATTTTATGGTGTTTTAGGGAGTTTTTGGGGAGTTGTTTAGAGTCATGTTAGTGTATGTTTGGTCTCTCATTTGAGTCCACCTGTGTAGGTTCGGACCCGAGGAACCGAGGACCCCAGCAGTGAGGCAGTTGCTTCAGAGTCTTCTCAGAGTTAGCCTGAGGTGAGTAGAATGGATCTTTATGTTTCAAAACAAATAAATTTCAAGCATGTTCATGCATCACGAATGCCATGATATATACTAGGTTGTTTGTATTAGAATTCACGAATATGTTGCATTGCATACTTTGATGTTGATATGGATGCATATTGGATGACCCATTAGCCCTTGATATGATATGATGACGATGATACGGTATAGAAGACCAGTGAGGCCCATTCTACGCCCCTGGCACATTGGAATATTATGTTATGTTATGTTAAGAGAAAGACCAGTGAGGCTCATTCTACGCCCCTGGCATCATTGGAATGTGTAGAGGGTTATTGGTGACAAGTCCATCCTTGATGTGATTTGTTTGTGATGTGATGCATTCCATGAAAGCATATGTTTTATAAACTGTTTTACTATTCTGCTCACTGGGCTCTAGTAGCTCACCCCTTTCCCTTAACTCCCAGGTTTGCAGGTCCGGGATAGACCAGGAGGTCAGCAAGAGTAAAGGTTCTATGGATGTAATAGTTAGATGTGGACATGAGAAAATAATGAAAGATAATGTAATGTAAAGTATTGTATAAAATTGTATTGAAGTTTAGTATTGTACTTGGCCCTAATGTTATGTTAATCCCCTTTTTGTATATGATCTATGCGTAATGTTTTAATGTTAAGAAATGTTAGACCAAGCTTGATGTATGATATGATGTCCCACTAGAGCATTTGATGAGAGCTCTTGTGTGGGGTTTATGTTATGATTATGATGCATGCACAGGTCAAGCTTGGTGAATGAAAAAGTTTAAAATTTTTATGTAAATGTATGATCATGTAAAAAGTTTAAAATTTTTATGTAAAACTTTTCTCTTCCTTACTTTTATTCTTTTTCTTACTCTTCTAGGTCTTACTCTTTCTTTCTTATTCATACACGTAAGGTCTCTACTCAGAGATGAGAGATCACTCTTTCTAGCTGGATTGATAAAATCCACGGCTATAGCTATCAAGCTCTTTCCTGGCTCACTAACCTTGAACTCTTTATCTCTGACCATCTAACTCTATTACACTTTCCTATTTTCACATCAACTGATCTTCTACTAGTGTCCAGAAAACCATACACACAGCAGAACACTCAAAAGTGAGCTTACCTGGCACCACTGTGTTCAGTGTGTCTGTCTCTGGCTGAACCTGGGTGAAAATCCGAGCCGGAACTAACGGACTTCCACTTAAGGAACCTCCTGAAGAAGGGACTACTCCCCTTTCGCTATCTCTGGTTGGAGCTTCTAGTGGAATGATATGGTCTGAGGATGTCTGTGGGAATTGTGCTGACACGATTCTAGTGGGACACTCTCGTGCCATGTGCCCCTCCTGTCCGCACCTGAAACATGCTGTTGTCCCAGCCCGACAGACTCCTTTGTGCCTTCTACCACACGTCGCACATCGAGAACTATCCCAACCAGAACTCGAACCCTCACGAAAACCCATGCCAAACGTTACCCTATTCCAGAACTCTCTTTTCTTTGACCCTTTTAGGCCTCTCACTTTCTTTTTATTCTTTGCAACAGCCTCACCCAAAGGAAAACAGTCACTATTCTCTGGGTCATTTTCTACACTCATGTTTTCTGTCTGCCCTGGCTGCTCACATTCACTCTCTTTATGTTCCTTTAAGCTATCTGGACAAGCCCATCCTGCAAACTCTGTAGTAAACTGCTCCCAGGATAAGCTTTCTACCCTCGGGTCCACATACTGGGTGAACCATTCCCTTGCCTGCGCACAATTCAATGTGCTCCCTGCCATCTGAATGGCTCTACTCTCACTAACTCCCAACTCATCAGTTATCATCTTGACCAGTCTAAGATACTCAACAGGGTCATCACCAGTCTCAAATTTGGGAACATCCAACCTCAAATAAGCTGTCATCTGCACCATACTGTCCCCAGGTGAACTCGGCTTGGGTGTTTGGACACTTGGGGCTACTGGTTCTACTGGTGGTGGAGGAGGTGCAACATGCCCCGGGTTAGGGGTTACTGACCCTGGGTAACCAAAGACGGGTGGAAACATGGGATACTGTAGATATGACGGGTAAAAGGAAGGATAGGGCATAAAGGTGGGATATGGGTTATGCCTAGGAAACTCTGATGTACCTCTCATCGAGTACTCTGCCCCCCACTGGTAGGGTGGATACTGAGGTGGAACAAACCTCGAGGCCTGAGTGCCTCCTTGGGACTCACCCATATCTCCTCCCAACCTACTCCTGCCAAAGCTACCATCTCTACTCTGCTCCTCCTCCTCTATTTCTCTCATAAACCCTGACATACCACTCTGAACAACTCCCCTTCTACTCTCATCAACAGACCTTCTAGGGTCCCTTGATGTACCTTCTCTGCTTACACTATCTGATGTTGCCCTTTGCAGAACGGGGAGATGAGCATCCATGTCCTCATCCTCCGGCGGAGCTCCTGTCAATCTAACAGATCGACGAGTTCCTCTCATCCTGCCTCTGAAAAGCACAGCATCACACAAAGATATCAATAAATGATCCATGTAAGAATACATGAATCCACAACACATATAAAGAATATATCATGAAACATGCAACTCATCATGGCATTTCACATCAGCATGCAAGACAGGACTCCACATCCTATCCTAGTGGACATGAGTTTAACTTATTGTGCTTTCCTTCCTATACAAAACACCACCTCTTTCCGATGTGGGATATCTCAACACACCGTACTCTTGAGGTCCTATGCTTTGATACCAATCTGTAACGACCCGGAAACCGGTACCCCTCAGTAACGGTCCGAACCATCACTGGCACTAGGATCCAGATCGGCTTAAGGCCGCCGGGACCCGTAGCAAGCCGACTATACTCTCTGTGTACCTGATAAATCCCAGACATGATACAAATAGACTCAACAATCCTGTAAAACTCTGTAGGCTTAATTGCTGCTACTCAGATATGTCAATCTGAAATGGCCCTCAGGGCCTATACCAGGGACTACTATCTGCTGTGGGTCATGGGAATGAAACCCTTTTAATCTGTAACACATTCCACTGGTATCTCATCGAAGCCATACATTAAGCCTAACTCACACATTTCTCATCAAGAAACGTAAAACAGGATTCATGTACAGGGGATTAAGCATACATCACGCAACAGCAAAAACACTAGGGAAAGCACAAGTCTATCCGTATATGACAGTACAAATCTATACATTACATGACCGTTAATCTTTTAATTACATCATGTCCACTACACTATTACAGCATACATTCAAGCACAACTTTCCTCTGTCCTCTTGCTGACTTTGATTTCCCATAGCTATCTCAGGACCTGCAAAACTGGGGTTAAGGGAGTGGGATGAGCTCTAGAGCCCAGTGAGGAGGAACAGTAAAACAGTTCATTAATTACATGTTCTCATGAAATGCATCACATCACAATCATATCAGCTCAAAGATGAACTTGTCACCAGTAGCCCTCAACTACATGTTAGAATACCAACAGTGCCAAGGAGACAATGTCATCACCTGGTCTTCCATTTATCTCTCTGATATCATAGCATGACTAACTGTGCCAAGGAGACGAGGTCTCACCTGGTCTACACTTCACTCTGATTTGACAGCCCAGCTGTCTCACTCATAGTACCAGGAGCGACCTGGACTATCCAGGGGCGACCTGGTATGGCTATCTCATGCCATAAATCTGTATCTGCTCTCTGTCAAGGGCTAAGGATCATCCAACATTCATCCACATAAACAATAGCTTATGCAATGCATCATCGTCGTGAATTTTAATGCAATACAACCTAATACATAGCATGGCAGTTTATGATGCATGGATCATGCTAGAATCGTGTCATTTCTCAAGATAAAATATGTAGTTTAGTTCCACTCACCTCTGCTTCTCTGGCAGATACTGTACTGACTCTGATATCTCTAACTCTGAGGACCTCCTCGAACTCTCGGGTCCAATCCTACACAAATGGACTCGAATGAGGTGTCACACATACTTTGAATAACTCTTAACCACTTCCCCATAATCCCCTCTAAACCTCTGAAATTAATCACATAACTCATGCAAACGAAGGCTGGCCAGAACACATTCGGCAGCAGGTTCGGCGGCCGAATGTCCTCTCCAGAGCCGAAACTCATGCATGTTCGGCGGCACCTTCGGCGGCCGAATGTGCATGACAGATCCGAAAGTCCATTCTTTCGGAGGCAACCGTAGGCAGCCGAAACTACCTCCACAAGGGGTTCGGCGGCCGAATCTTCACTTCGGCGGCCGAAGCTGGGTTCTCCAGAAGGCAGAACCTTGCTTCCTCTCATGCACAACTTCTCCAACACACTCTAATATGCATACCTCAACGTCTCAACTCACATATACTCTCGTATATGCACAAAGGGGTCCCAAACTACCTATTAACCCCAACAAAACAACTAACACAACACATAATCATGCTTTTACCATGAACACATCAAAACACAACTCTAAAACCTAAACATGCAACTCTACCCTTAACCTCTTTAAAAGCTGTTAAAACCATAAAACAAGTATAAAGACCTCTCTTACCTCCTGAAACTAGCAGAGGAACAACTTGAACTCAACAAATCCCCGTCACAAGCTTCAAACCACCAAAACCTCTCTTTTCTCTCAAAACCTTCAAAACCTCTTGCAAACGAGCAACCCTCTGCATGAGCTGATTAAAAGCTTGCAGATGAGTCAAGGGAGACGTGGCCTACCCTCTGGTCATGATCTGGAGGTGAACACCTGGCCAAACCACGGACTGAGGAGTGTGCACAACTAACCGACCACCTCAGCTTCGGCTGCCGAAACTGCATGCAAAACCATGCAACTTTCGGGGGCCGAACATAACCTTCGGGGGCCGAACATTGGGCACTTTCGGCGGCCGAACTTAACCTTCGGGGGCCGAACATGACAAAAACTCCTTTGGCCAATTCTCCACGAAACTCAACTCGTTTTCTACGCTAAACCTTACAAAGTCTTAAAAACATTTAGCAACTCTTTCTAATACCGTACTAGAGGTCTCTGACATCCCCGAATTCCACCGGACAGTAGGAATTCCGATGTCTGACTTAGCCGGGTATTACATTCTTCCCCCCTTTAAAAACATTCGTCCTCGAATGTTTACAATAACAATAACATAGATGCAAATAAGCAAGTACGGAAAGCCTAACACCTTTTTCTACGAAGAGACACAGATACCCCTGGAGTAAAACTCCCGGGTTGGCTATACGTTCTGACTCTGCTGACCCTTAACTGCTTAATCTGTGTCCACACTCTACCTGGATTACTGATCACTCCTGTCTGTACATAGTCCACTTGACTCTCTTTGCTACCTACTGACTTCCCTTTCTCTTTACCTTTTCTCCGTTCTATGCACACTACTCTGGTTACACTCACCTTTGCTTCTCTGTACTCACCCGATCAGAGGAGCAACAGCTCTCAGGAACGGCTAGATGACGTGATTATAGCTTTCTCTATGGTGACACATCACGAGTCACACAGACATGCCTCAAAACCGAACTCAGAGTACAGAACTTGGCCTCTATGCCGTGTTCTCTTATCTACACCACTTAGTAGATAAGGGGCATGCTTCTCTATTCTAGTCTACACTTTTGCTGCGCCACTCTAATCCTTGCCCGCCTTTCTTCTTCTTTTCTATCCTGACTTTTTCTCTTTTGATCCTTCGAACTACACTGGACTATCTCTAGTTCTTTCGCTCTTTAGCTCGTCTCTCTAGGATAAACTGATAAGCGACTTTTAACTGAGGGCAGCTAACATCTCATCTGCCTTTCCCAGTAAATACTATCTTGTATACGCAGAGTCGCTGAGCAGTGTTACCCCTTACCTCTGGTTTACTCATCTAGTACACTGACTTTTCTCTCTTATTCACAACATCTAGTTCCTACCCACCTCTTAGATCTATCGTGGAGGCTAATCAGTTTCAACTAGCGGTCTCCACCGATCTGCGTGGGAACACCTATCCTTGGTAGTGACCTTGTGCAACTGTTCACAGTTGTGACAAAATCTCAAGGTTTCATCCTTCGGTTCTCACAATGATACTGGACCATTCCAGGGTGTGTGGTACTAAGTCGGATAGAAGCCTTCGCTACCAAGTGCACACTGCTTACTATCTCTCTCACTCCGGCCATTATGTTTCTTTCTAACTCTTACAACTTTTTCACTTCTTACATGCTACAGGTACCATTTCACAGGAAGAGATGAAGATAAGTCTAGGCTTCATCCTCACTTGACTTCCCGACTCTATTGGTAATCCTGCTAACGTGGCTGGAATATAACACTCTCTTTCTCTTTTTCTGTCTATGAGTACTGAGGCTGGTTCCCTGACCTGACTGTTATGCGTTCACACAAGAGCAAGAAAACCCCTGACTACCTTCCCAACGAAGTCACGAGCCTGTAGGGCTGATATCACACCTCTGGGAATACTATACTGTCCCCTCCTAAGGACTGCCTCTGATCCATCTTACCTTCTATACTTTCTTACCTTGTCTCTACAGACACAGGTAATACCATGAGTAGCTAGCCAATCCGCCCTAGAATGACATCACACAGTCAACTCTAGAACCATAAGGTCAGCTGGATCGCATCTACTCATAACGAACTATGAACTGCACTGACTGACTGACTCTGCCACAGATGGATCACACTCGGGTCTACCAACCCAAAGAAACTTTCTAAGCCCAGAAGTTATCAACCCCCCCCCCTCTATCTATGGCTCTCAATACAACAGGGAAAGAAACATCAGGGTCCATGATAACCTACACATCTGAACACTTTCAAGTGAACGTATCTGACGTCACCGTGTTCGATGTGTTAGCCTCTTACTGAGTCAGGATGAAGATCCAAACTAAAGCTAATGAATCTTTCCTCGGGAACCGACCACAAATTAGGAGAACTCGCTCCTCCTGTCTCAACCGCTGTCCTGAAACATGGCTAGAGCTACAGGCTGAGTTACACTACTAGCAGTCATCTGCTGGGACTGTGCCAATCAGGGCCGCAGTAGGATACTCACATGAGTCCTTCCTGCTCGCATCTATACATGCCGTAGTCCCATATCAACAGACTACTTTTGTGTACACTCCACGCCTCACGTATCCAGAACTATCTGAACTAAAGCTCAATCGCCATCTAAACCCAGACTAACTGAAATCTCTATCAGACCTTTCTCACTTTATGTTATTCTACTCTGTTCTTTCTCTGCTTGGTTCTACCTCATTTACTCTTCTTTTTGCTTACTTTTCTCTTCCTTACTTTTATTCTTTTTCTTACTCTTCTAGGTCTTACTCTTTCTTTCTTATTCATACACGTAAGGTCTCTACTCAGAGATGAGAGATCACTCTTTCTAGCTGGATTGATAAAATCCACGGCTATAGCTATCAAGCTCTTTCCTGGCTCACTAACCTTGAACTCTTTATCTCTGACCATCTAACTCTATTACACTTTCCTATTTTCACATCAACTGATCTTCTACTAGTGTCCAGAAAACCATACACACAGCAGAACACTCAAAAGTGAGCTTACCTGGCACCACTGTGTTCAGTGTGTCTGTCTCTGGCTGAACCTGGGTGAAAATCCGAGCCGGAACTAACGGACTTCCACTTAAGGAACCTCCTGAAGAAGGGACTACTCCCCTTTCGCTATCTCTGGTTGGAGCTTCTAGTGGAATGATATGGTCTGAGGATGTCTGTGGGAATTGTGCTGACACGATTCTAGTGGGACACTCTCGTGCCATGTGCCCCTCCTGTCCGCACCTGAAACATGCTGTTGTCCCAGCCCGACAGACTCCTTTGTGCCTTCTACCACACGTCGCACATCGAGAACTATCCCAACCAGAACTCGAACCCTCACGAAAACCCATGCCAAACGTTACCCTATTCCAGAACTCTCTTTTCTTTGACCCTTTTAGGCCTCTCACTTTCTTTTTATTCTTTGCAACAGCCTCACCCAAAGGAAAACAGTCACTATTCTCTGGGTCATTTTCTACACTCATGTTTTCTGTCTGCCCTGGCTGCTCACATTCACTCTCTTTATGTTCCTTTAAGCTATCTGGACAAGCCCATCCTGCAAACTCTGTAGTAAACTGCTCCTAGGATAAGCTTTCTACCCTCGGGTCCACATACTGGGTGAACCATTCCCTTGCCTGCGCACAATTCAATGTGCTCCCTACCATCTGAATGGCTCTACTCTCACTAACTCCCAACTCATCAGTTATCATCTTGACCAGTCTAAGATACTCAACAGGGTCATCACCAGTCTCAAATTTGGGAACATCCAACCTCAAATAAGCTGTCATCTGCACCATACTGTCCCCAGGTGAACTCGGCTTGGGTGTTTGGACACTTGGGGCTACTGGTTCTACTGGTGGTGGAGGAGGTGCAACATGCCCCGGGTTAGGGGTTACTGACCCTGGGTAACCAAAGACGGGTGGAAACATGGGATACTGTAGATATGACGGGTAAAAGGAAGGATAGGGCATAAAGGTGGGATATGGGTTATGCCTAGGAAACTCTGATGTACCTCTCATCGAGTACTCTGCCCCCCACTGGTAGGGTGGATACTGAGGTGGAACAAACCTCGAGGCCTGAGTGCCTCCTTGGGACTCACCCATATCTCCTCCCAACCTACTCCTGCCAAAGCTACCATCTCTACTCTGCTCCTCCTCCTCTATTTCTCTCATAAACCCTGACATACCACTCTGAACAACTCCCCTTCTACTCTCATCAACAGACCTTCTAGGGTCCCTTGATGTACCTTCTCTGCTTACACTATCTGATGTTGCCCTTTGCAGAACGGGGAGATGAGCATCCATGTCCTCATCCTCCGGCGGAGCTCCTGTCAATCTAACAGATCGACGAGTTCCTCTCATCCTGCCTCTGAAAAGCACAGCATCACACAAAGATATCAATAAATGATCCATGTAAGAATACATGAATCCACAACACATATAAAGAATATATCATGAAACATGCAACTCATCATGGCATTTCACATCAGCATGCAAGACAGGACTCCACATCCTATCCTAGTGGACATGAGTTTAACTTATTGTGCTTTCCTTCCTATACAAAACACCACCTCTTTCCGATGTGGGATATCTCAACACACCGTACTCTTGAGGTCCTATGCTCTGATACCAATCTGTAACGACCCGGAAACCGGTACCCCTCAGTAACGGTCCGAACCATCACTGGCACTAGGATCCAGATCGGCTTAAGGCCGCCGGGACCCGTAGCAAGCCGACTATACTCTCTGTGTACCTGATAAATCCCAGACATGATACAAATAGACTCAACAATCCTGTAAAACTCTGTAGGCTTAATTGCTGCTACTCAGATATGTCAATCTGAAATGGCCCTCAGGGCCTATACCAGGGACTACTATCTGCTGTGGGTCATGGGAATGAAACCCTTTTAATCTGTAACACATTCCACTGGTATCTCATCGAAGCCATACATTAAGCCTAACTCACACATTTCTCATCAAGAAACGTAAAACAGGATTCATGTACAGGGGATTAAGCATACATCACGCAACAGCAAAAACACTAGGGAAAGCACAAGTCTATCCGTATATGACAGTACAAATCTATACATTACATGACCGTTAATCTTTTAATTACATCATGTCCACTACACTATTACAGCATACATTCAAGCACAACTTTCCTCTGTCCTCTTGCTGACTTTGATTTCCCATAGCTATCTCAGGACCTGCAAAACTGGGGTTAAGGGAGTGGGATGAGCTCTAGAGCCCAGTGAGGAGGAACAGTAAAACAGTTCATTAATTACATGTTCTCATGAAATGCATCACATCACAATCATATCAGCTCAAAGATGAACTTGTCACCAGTAGCCCTCAACTACATGTTAGAATACCAACAGTGCCAAGGAGACAATGTCATCACCTGGTCTTCCACTTATCTCTCTGATATCATAGCATGACTAACTGTGCCAAGGAGACGAGGTCTCACCTGGTCTACACTTCACTCTGATTTGACAGCCCAGCTGTCTCACTCATAGTACCAGGAGCGACCTGGACTATCCAGGGGCGACCTGGTATGGCTATCTCATGCCATAAATCTGTATCTGCTCTCTGTCAAGGGCTAAGGATCATCCAACATTCATCCACATAAACAATAGCTTATGCAATGCATCATCGTCGTGAATTTTAATGCAATACAACCTAATACATAGCATGGCAGTTTATGATGCATGGATCATGCTAGAATCGTGTCATTTCTCAAGATAAAATATGTAGTTTAGTTCCACTCACCTCTGCTTCTCTGGCAGATACTGTACTGACTCTGATATCTCTAACTCTGAGGACCTCCTCGAACTCTCGGGTCCAATCCTACACAAATGGACTCGAATGAGGTGTCACACATACTTTGAATAACTCTTAACCACTTCCCCATAATCCCCTCTAAACCTCTGAAATTAATCACATAACTCATGCAAACGAAGGCTGGCCAGAACACATTCGGCAGCAGGTTCGGCGGCCGAATGTCCTCTCCAGAGCCGAAACTCATGCATGTTCGGCGGCACCTTCGGCGGCCGAATGTGCATGACAGATCCGAAAGTCCATTCTTTCGGAGGCAACCGTAGGCAGCCGAAACTACCTCCACAAGGGGTTCGGCGGCCGAATCTTCACTTCGGCGGCCGAAGCTGGGTTCTCCAGAAGGCAGAACCTTGCTTCCTCTCATGCACAACTTCTCCAACACACTCTAATATGCATACCTCAACGTCTCAACTCACATATACTCTCGTATATGCACAAAGGGGTCCCAAACTACCTATTAACCCCAACAAAACAACTAACACAACACATAATCATGCTTTTACCATGAACACATCAAAACGCAACTCTAAAACCTAAACATGCAACTCTACCCTTAACCTCTTTAAAAGCTGTTAAAACCATAAAACAAGTATAAAGACCTCTCTTACCTCCTGAAACTAGCAGAGGAACAACTTGAACTCAACAAATCCCCGTCACAAGCTTCAAACCACCAAAACCTCTCTTTTCTCTCAAAACCTTCAAAACCTCTTGCAAACGAGCAACCCTCTGCATGAGCTGATTAAAAGCTTGCAGATGAGTCAAGGGAGACGTGGCCTACCCTCTGGTCATGATCTGGAGGTGAACACCTGGCCAAACCACGGACTGAGGAGTGTGCACAACTAACCGACCACCTCAGCTTCGGCTGCCGAAACTGCATGCAAAACCATGCAACTTTCGGGGGCCGAACATAACCTTCGGGGGCCGAACATTGGGCACTTTCGGCGGCCGAACTTAACCTTCGGGGGCCGAACATGACAAAAACTCCTTTGGCCAATTCTCCACGAAACTCAACTCATTTTCTACGCTAAACCTTACAAAGTCTTAAAAACATTTAGCAACTCTTTCTAATACCGTACTAGAGGTCTCTGACATCCCCAAATTCCACCGGACAGTAGGAATTCCGATGTCTGACTTAGCCGGGTATTACACATGTGCATTAATGTTATGCTATGTATGTAATGCGGATTCATGTGTTTCCACATGAACCATTTGATGCTAATGTTTTATGTGATGTGTGTTGCTTTTCAGTAATCAGAATGTGAGGCACTCGTAGATCTGCGCGATTGACTGGAGTCCCACCAGAAAATGAGGGCATGGATGCCCACCCCCCTGCATTGCCAAGGGTAATGTCCTGTAGATCTAGCAGGGAGAGAGTGTCAAGGGACCCTAGAAGGTCTTTTGATGCAAACAGAAGAGGAGCAGTTCAGGGTGGAGTGTCAGCTGAGGGGGAAGAAATGGATATTGACCAGAGAAGAGATGGAAGTTTAGGTGTAAGCATGTCTGAAGAGGGCATGAGAGAATCTCAAGGAGGCACTCAGGTCTCGGAGTTTGCTCAACCACCTCAATATCAACCCTTTCCACAGGGCCCCGGGTATTCGATGGGAGGTATATCGGATCACCCCAGCTTTAACCCTTACCCCTCTTTCATGCCTTACCCACCTTTCTATCCACCATACCCCCAGTACCCAATGTATCCACCCTCACCTTTTTATCCAAATGTAACAAACTCTAATCAAGGGAATGTTGCACCTCCTCCACCACCCCCTGAACCTGTAGCTCCTGAAGTCCAAGTGCCTAAGCCTAGCTCATCTAGAGGAAGCAGAGTTAAGATGACAGACTACTTGAAGTTGGATGCTCCCAAGTTCAAGACGGGAGATGATCCATTTGAGTACTTGAAGACAATTAAAATGATTACAGATGAGTTAGGGGCAGATGACAGTAGGGCCATTCAGATGGCGGGGTTCACACTTAAATACAAAAAGGCCCATGAGTGGTTCAAGAACTATGTGGACCCAAGATTGGACAGCCTAACCTGGGAGGAGTTTGCTAATGAATTTGCAGGATGGGCTTTCCCTGATAGCTCAAGGGAATTTAAGATAATTGAGTTTGAACAGTTGAGGCAGACTGAGGAGATGAGTGTGGATGAGTTCACAGATAGGTTCTTGGAGCTGTTGCCGTTTGTGGAGCAAACTTATGATACATATCAGAAGAAGGCCAAGAGCTATACCATGAGGCTCCACTCTAGGTATTCCTCCTTGATTCTTGCAGTAGAGAGGGAGAGCTTCCACACTATAGTGGATGCAGCACGGAAGATGGAGGCTAGTGCCATCATTCAGGGGACAGTAAAGCAGTCAGTGGCACAGTCCTCAGGTTCCAAGACCCCAGGTGGAGGAAAGTTGGATCCCTCTTCTCTGAGTGTAGCAGCTTCAGGCAGTAAGAGGTGGAGTAGCACCACCAAAAAGTCAAAGAAGAATAAGTTCTGGAACAGGTTAAAATCGGGTCTGGGACTCGGTGGTGGCTCGAGCTCGGGTTCAGATGGTGCAGAGTGTTTGAGGTGTGGTAAGCTACACAAGGAAGTGTGTAGGTTTGGGACCACAGCCTGCTTCAGATGTGGGCAAGAGGGACACATGGCACAGGAGTGTCCCAGGGCACCTTTCATGGCACCATCCCAACTGACAGCTTCTGGTAGTGTGGCACAGCCAGCAGCTCCAGCCATGACTCAGGGCAGTGGCAGAGGCCGAGGGAGAGGGGCAGCCTCTTCTTCAGTTGGTTCCCGAGGTAAAGGTCCATCAGCTCCAGCTCAGATCTTCACTATGAAACAGCAGGAGGCAAACACATCCAACACCGTGGTGTCAGGTAATCTTATCATTGGTTGTTCAGATGTGTATGCTTTAATGGACCCTGGTGCATCTCATTCTTTTATTGCTCCGAGAGCCATAGAGAGGTTGGGTTTGATAGTCTCTGGGTTAAAGTGTCCCCTCTGGGTCAGTGGACCCAAGTGTGATCCATCAGTGGCAGAGTCAGTCTGCCGGTATAGTCCAGTGTTTGTGGAGAGTAGATGCCTTCCAGCCGACCTTGTGGTTCTAGACTTGATGGATTTTGATGTCCTTCTAGGGATGGATTGGCTATCTGCTCATGGTGCTACCTTGGACTGCAGAGACAAGGTAGTCAGGTTCAGAGATCAGGATGGGTCAGAGGTTGTCTTCAGAGGAGACAGGAGGGGTACGCCTAGAGATCTGATATTAGCCCTACAAGCTCGTAGGTTGCTCAGGAGAGGTTGTCAGGGGTTTCTAGCTCATGTGAGAGAGCTGGATAGTCAGGTTAGGGAGCCCGCCTCGGTGCCCGTGGTTAGAGAGTTTCCAGATGTCTTCCCAGACGAGCTTTCAGGACTACCACCTGCTAGGGAGATAGAGTTTGAAATAGAATTGATGCTTGGAACCAGACCAATCTCTATCCCTCCCTATAGGATGGCACCAGCAGAGTTGAAGGAGCTTAAGGAGCAGTTGCAAGAGTTGGTAGACAAGGGTTTCATCCGACCGAGTACCTCACCTTGGGGTGCTCCAGTGTTATTTGTAAAGAAGAAGGATGGATCCTTGAGACTTTGTATCGACTACAGGCAGTTGAACAAAGTCACTACCAAGAATAAGTATCCATTACCTAGGATCGACGATCTATTTGACCAGCTAGCAGGAGCAGGTTGTTTCTTCAAGATAGATCTGAGATCTGGGTACCATCAGCTGAGAATCAGAGAAGAAGATGTGCCGAAGACGGCTTTCAGGACCAGATATGAGCATTATGAGTTCCTAGTAATGCCGTTTGGGCTGACCAATGCCACTGCAGCATTCATGGATCTCATGAACAGAGTGTTTAGCCAGTATCTGGATCACTTCGTTATTGTCTTCATAGATGATATCTTAGTGTATTCTAGGAATGCAGAGGAGCATGCCCATCATCTGAGGTTAGATTCTAGGAATGCAGAGGAGCATGCCCATCATCTGAGGTTAGTTTTGCAGACCCTGAGGGAGTACGGCTTGTATGCCAAGTTCTCTAAGTGTGAATTCTGGTTGAGGAGCATCTCATTCTTGGGGCATGTTGTATCAGAAAACGGAATTGAAGTGGACCCCAAAAAGGTGGAAGCTGTAGCTAACTGGCCTAGACCCATTACAGTAACAGAGATTAAGAGCTTTTTGGGTTTGGCAGGTTACTACAGGAGGTTCATTCAGGACTTCTCAAAAATTGCCGCTCCTATGACCATATTAACCAAGAAGAATCAGAAGTTTGTGTGGTCTGATCAGTGCGAGGAAAGCTTTGAATAGCTGAAGAAAAAGTTGACGTCAGCACCGGTGTTAGCTCTGCCTACCAGTAATGAAGACTTCACAGTGTTTTGTGATGCGTCCTGTGGGGGACTAGGTTGTGTTCTGATGCAAAATGAGAGGGTAATTGCTTATGCTTCTAGGCAGCTGAAGAAGCATGAGTTGAATTACCCTACACATGACCTAGAGATGGCGGCTGTGATCTTCGCACTCAAGATGTGGAGGCATTACCTTTATGGGGTAAAGTGTGAGATCTTCACAGATCATAAAAGTTTGCAGTACATCTTGAGTCAGAGAGAGTTGAATTTGAGGCAGAGGAGATGGGTAGAACTGCTTAGTGACTACGATTGCAAAATTCAGTACCATCCGGGTAAGGCAAATGTTGTGGCAGATGCCCTAAGCCGGAAATCGCTTGGCAGTCTATCCCATATTTCAGCAGAGAGGAGACCGGTGGTGAGAGAGTTCTATAAGCTCATTAATTAAGGGCTGCAGTTGGAGTTGTCTGGTACAGGTGCTTTGATAGCCCAGATGAGAGTGACACCCGTGTTTCTGGAGCAGGTGGCTTAGAAACAGCATGAGGACCCAGAGTTAGTGAAAATTGCCAGGACTGTTCAGTCAGGCAAGAATGAGGAGTTCAGATTTGACAGCAAGGGGATCCTCAGCTATGGGAGTAGATTATGTGTACCAGATGATGTGAGTCTGAAAGGTGACATTATGAGAGAGGCTCATAATGCTAGATACAGTGTTCACTCTGGAGCCACCAAGATGTATCAAGATCTGAAGAGAGTTTATTGGTGGCCAGCTATGAAGAGAGAAGTAGCACAGTTCGTGTCCGCCTGTGAAGTATGTCAGAGGGTGAAACTGGAACATCAGAAGCCGGCTGGAGTGCTTAACCCACTGCCGATTCCAGAGTGGAAATGAGAGAATATAGCTATATTTTGTGGTGGGGTTACCGGCAGCATCCAACAGATTAGACTCCATATGGGTGATTGTGGACAGACTGACCAAATCTGCTCACTTCATCCCTGTTAGGAGTGGCTACTCTGTGGATAAATTGGCGCAGGTGTTTGTTGATGAAGTGGTGAGGCTGCATGGGGCTCCTGTTTCAATAGTGTCTGATAGGGGACCCCAGTTCACCTTCAGGTTTTGGCAGAGTCTACAGAATGCTATGGGTACCAGGTTGGATTTTAGCACGGCTTTCCATCCTCAGACTGACGGATAGTCAGAGAGGACCATCCAGACAATTGAAGATATGCTCAGAATGTGTGTGCTAGATTTTGGCGGTTCTTGGAGGCAACATCTACCTTTGGTGGAGTTTGCCTACAATAACAACTATCATGCTAGCATAGGGATGGCTCCATATGAAGTTTTGTATGGAAGGAAGTGCAGGTCACCTGTCTGCTGGGAGGAAGTTGGAGAAAGGGCCTTAGCAGGGCCTGAGCTAGTAGAGATCACCAGCAGGGTAGTGCCCATCATCAGAGAAAGGATCAGAACTGCTGTGAGCAGGCAAAAGAGCTATGCGGATGTCCGCAGGAAACAAGTAGAGTTTCAGGAAGGAGATTTGGTGTTGCTCAAAGTGTCTCCTATGAAAGGGGTGATTCGTTTTGGGAAGAAAGGTAAGCTAGCCCCACGGTACATTAGACCCTTTGAGATCCTGCAGAAGATTGGGAATGTATCGTACAAATTGGACTTACTTGCTTCTATGGAGAGAATCCATATAGTATGGATAGGCAAGAGTTGCAGAGAAAAATAAAAAATATAGAGCTTAGGAAGAAGCCAGAAGAAGAAGACCCTCCAAAGAAGATCCCTTCTCCTTTTTTTACCTCTTCCTGACATCTCATGCCTCCCTGCTATTGTGCTACCTGTCTATGTCACTCTGGCCCGTATGTACGAACGTGTCAGACCCCTCTCCGTGTCAGACCCCTCTCCATGCCAGACGGCCATTTAATTCCCCCGACGCGTGTGCGGGTAGGACTGCAAAATGACTAGACCAGCTCCTCTCCCTCACATCACATCACCAGACTGGGCTTCTTCCTACTGGGTCTGGACTCGCGGGTAACCCATCCGGCACGGCGTGTCTGGGTCGAGGCCTGAGATGCTGAGTTGGTCAGCCTAAGGAGGGTTTGATAGGTTTTGGACTTTTATTCTCCTCTTGGGCCCGGCCTCGCCCAGGATAGAGGAAGTCCGGCGGTCTATCATTTTTAAACATTTTTTCAAACTCAAAGTGATTGCAATTCTAAAAAATAAAGAAAAAAAATTGTGCAATTGAATTGTATTTCCTATAAACTATAAAAACATTTGTGATACAATTACTTCAACCGTCCTAATTCTTTTATAATTTATCGTTAATTGTAAAGTATACAATTTATACTTCATTTATTTAATATATTTGCCATTTTAACTTATTTTAATTATATTTATTAAAATAAGTAATGGGAGAGACATGCTCTCCAAGGAATAACAGAGCATTGACACTTAGCTGACAATAGGAACAAATTCATAGAATCTAATTAACATCTGCACTTCAACAAAATCTCAGTGGTACACATTCTCTTTAGGTATCCATATGGCCAGATACCAGCTTTATTAAAATCAGCTACGTTAGCAGAAAGAATAAGAAGGATAGAGAGAATGCGTTGATTAAAAACAAAAACAAGCATACTGCAGAAGCTGTTGTTTCTAGTGCTAGTCCATGGACATGAGGCAAAATTAAATGTTTCACTAACTGTAAGGAAACTAACAATCAAAAGAGAAGCAAAGATAGAACAAGATAATATAGATTACAAATTTTGGTACGTCCCATCCATGGTAGCATGCCTTGCCAACAAGAATAAAGAAGGAATGTGAGCACGAGTAAAGAAGGAATATAATACCAATAGTTATGCGAATATAAGTGTGAAATGCAAAAGCCTACCTACCAATCTATGATAATGCTAGTTTATACAGTTTTTTTTTTAAGACATGAAAAATAACTTTAATCTTCTACTAAGGTCCAAAACGGTACCATCTCAAAATTAAGGCTTGCACGTGTGAAAAACTATGTTACAGGTACTTGCACGTGTGAAAAGCTATATTACATGTACGAGTGTGATAAATTAGTTCATATCCTTATGTTTGACTTGTCAACTTTCTAAATAGAAAATATGGAGATATGGATTTAAAACTAGACACGGGTGTTTAAATACGATACCTCACATAAAATAAGCTAGAATAAAAAAATTATAAAATTATATCATAATCATAGTCTAAGTAAATGATTAAATATAACTAAATACATCATTTAAAATATAAGCAAATAATTACTTTTATCTAAACACATGTTCTTCATCTTAAAAGAAAGAATGTATACATGAATGAATATGTCACTTAAGTGTCCAAGTGCACAAATATACGCCTTCCATGTTGTATCCCATAAAATATCATGTCGATACGGGTACAGCTCGGCAAAAGTCAGAGTATCAGAAGTGAAAAGTAACTTAATTAGAAGCAATATGCTCAACCAGAAAATTCTGCTGCAAAGACAAAAATTTCTCCCTTTTTAAGGATACTGACAGTGATTCCAAGGGAATTTTATTTTACATTGTTTGGACCGCACTAGAAAGCTGCCTACGTACCCCCTTACAATAAATAATGGAGGATCAGGTCCTCGTAGTTCTCAAATTCTACTGAAAATAAAATGGTCCTTCTCCCCCTGTCAAAGATAAATAAATTTGCATATCAATACCACAGTTGTCAATGGGCCTGCATATAGCAGCCAAATAAAAACAAAATGTCCATCAACTGAAACTCCAAATAATATTATACCACTGAACTAATTTCTGGTAAGAAATTGATAAGTTAATTTCACTGTAGACCATAACTGAATGCAACAATATCCAAGATAACTCCAAAAATTCTTAATTATGTACAAATAAACATGAATGCTAGAGCATCATAGAAAATTCCGCATAATTCACCATTTCATTCTTTTTTTTTTGATATATCACTATTATATTTATAGTATAAATTTCAAAAAAAAAAAAAAAATGGAAGTGCTAATATGCAGAGGAAGTGAGTTTTACATCGCACAATCCTCTAGTTACAAGTAGATTGATTTATATAGCTAATAAATCGACTAGTTTAGCATGCATAAACAGACTAGATTGAATTGTATATATGTGAGTGAGTATTCTAAACCAGGTGTTATATTAGTACTAGCTTAATAGACAGTCAGATATAGATATACCCAATTCATGACCTACAAGTCAAATTGTACGGCCAATAAAACATGGCAATGCCAAAAGTGGACATGCAAAGAAAACTTGAATTGAGTGATAAATCACCATTAATTTATGATACATGAAAGTGATAGATCAAAGTCGGCCAAGGGAGAAAAAGAAAATGCTAGAGATTGCCAAGTAGTCAACTCAACTGGTAAGCAAATCATACCCTCAAATCAGTCGCACCCCTAATTTATTTAAAAAAACAGAATGCAAAGATGCAAACCAACCTGTTGCTAATTGCCCAAATGATATTCTTGGCATCTGAATAGTTTGCTTCGCCTGGAATCCAGCAGGTGCAGTAACCTGGAGAAGAAGAAGATATCAAAACTAAACCAGGAAAAGCATAAAGTGCAGAAATTAAAATTTTCCGTAAGCAGGAGTGGAAGACGAGTTTTTAGCATCAGAAATTCATAACAGAATACAAAGCAACAAAAAACGAGCAAGCAGATCTCCCATTATGATGATCGAGGGATGTGCAAGAGGGTACATCGTGTTTAAGATTAAAAAACAAATACAAGAAAAACTGAGACATTAACTTGCATTCACATTAATTAACTGCATAATTTCTTGCAATCATTATGTCATATATTAATTCATTTTCTTCAAGAAAGATTGTTTCTGCTATGAAATAATAACACAAGAAGTACATTCAAACTTTCTTTTTTAACAAAACATCAATTATTATATTGATCACTGATAAATTCTAGAAATATTCAATCTTTGCTACAAAGCCAAATAAAGATCTTTATGAGAAATCAATCAAGTAGAAGTAAACATTACCATCCAATCAATCTTTCCAGCGATCGATCAGTGAGCTCGACAAAGAGGGCATGTCTTGCTTTTCTTCAGCCACTCGTCGATGCATTTGCCATGGTAGAGATGCGAGCACGGCAACTTCTTACCTTCCGATCCTATCGACAATTGCTCCAAGCAAATCGAACAATCCAAACCCGATTCTTGGATTCTGACCGTCTCCAGCTTTTCGACGAACTCGGCACTCGCAGGCTGTGTTTGTGGATCATCTTCATCAGTTGCTAACTCCTCCATCGTCGAGGCATCATCGTAATCGCCCATCAAAACCATCAACGGAAAGCGCAAATCATGTGACGGCTGGTGACTTGCTAGTTGCCGCACGAAACCCTCAACTTCTTCTGCCAAAAAAGACTCAAATTCATCGCAGTCGCCGAACAGAATAGTAGTGTATAGATTCGACATTTTCTTGGAGCGATAAGCGGGGCCAAAAGAGAGCTTTTAGAATTGAAAGAGTTGAGAATTCGATCTAATGAATTTGCAAATTGTGAATTCGCAATGAGTTCATGGGGGATATGTCTTTAATTACGGGTTCAGGTTAGGGTTTCAGTCTTCTGTGGTTTTCATTTATCTTTTGTAGTTTAAGGTCTCGTTTGGCGTTTACGAATATGAGGGAGTTGGATCCGTCTACGATTGCCATCATGGAGATGACTGAGCTGTTGAGTTGTGAAGACCAGGTGGTGGAGCTTCTGGTTTCTGATAAGAGTTGCCCAGCAGGTCAGGGAGAATAAACTTTGGGTAAATTTACTATTTACTGCAAAAAAAATTATTATTTAATCAATATATTATAAAAAATATATTAATTAATCAATCAATTTTTAAAAAATATATTATAATGTCAATCAAATTTTAAAAATACTATTCATTAATAGCTTTATTATTTTTAGTGGTTGAATGTTTTTCTGTTTAATTTAAAAAATTATTAATTAATTTATTAAAATTTTATTAATTAATTTTTTATATGAATAAAATTTTAAATTTTTTTATAATATTTAATATGTAAAATTAAAAAATATTAAATTTTTTAAAATTTTAATAATTTTTAATGTATTTTATAAAATTTAGAAATCGACTAATAATTTTTTTTTATAATATAAAAATTAAATAAAAAGTTTTTTAATTTAATAATAAATTCAATTAAATTTTTATATTTTTATTTCAATATCAAATAAAATTAATTCAATTTTTTTTATCTTTTACTCGAACATGAAATGAACCCTAATCTACAAAAGTTTAATATTTTAATTAATATAAAATTTTTTAAAATTATAGATAGTTTGTTTTATAAAAATTAATACCTAAACAATTTAAAGCAGACTTATTGGCGAATGAGTTGCATTGGAAGCAAAGTTTTAGGTTGCAAGGGAGATTGTAATAGTCGATTTTTCCCTCAACCACGATATAGAGAAGGCAATGAATATATAAAGAAGGCAATTAAATTTATTGATTAATATTTATTTTTATGGAAATATTTTTTATAATAAAATAATGCTTAATTAATTATGAGTAAAAAAATTACTATGAGTATTTAAATTTTAGGAAAATTAATTAATCAATTTTGTTAATTTTAAAAATTAATTAAAATATTGGTTTTTTTGTTAATAATAGTTAACAAAACCCCTTAATTTTGAGTGAAAAAGTTGTAAATGTCCTCTTGATATTAAATTAATAAGATTATTATTAATTAAAAGAAATATTTTATTATATTATTGAAAAGTAACATATTTTTATATTGTGAAGTGCTAATATTTTTTTATATTTTTGAAATCATCATTTTTTTTGTTATAATTATTATATATATATATATATATATATATATTAAAAAATTAGAGAATAAATATAAAAAATAATAAAATTTACCAATTAAATTATAAAAAAATAATTATTAAAATAAATTATCGATAATTTAAAATAATAATAATAAAACTATTAATTGTTTATAAACAAATATACATTGTTAAATTGGATGTTCCTTTAAATTTTGGTGTAGATTTAGTTACCTCATTTTGTTACTAGTGGTTGAATCCGTGACATCTTGAAATAATAATATGGACTAATAGATCTTATCATGTATTTATTTATTATTAATTATTTTAATAATATTAGACTATCTTTATTTTTGTGTTTTCAAAATATAATTATAAAATAGATATAATGTTTTTATCTAAATTATAAAAATATAATTAAATTACTAAATTTTATATTATTGTCTGATCCGACTTTGTCCAATGATGAATGGCATATTACTTACCTAATTAATTTAATTTTGAGTGCTATATATTGGTTCTATATTTTTTAATAAAAAATAAATAAATAATTTATAAATATAATGTATATTAGTATACTAATATTCTAATATTTTTAGTTAGCAGACACCTCAATTTTTATTGCATATGTGGAGCCAACTACCATATCTATTAACATTAAGAGCACATTCAATCAACAAAATTATCAAATTATAAATGAATATAATATTGAAAAAATATACATAATTATTATAATCATCTAAATTATAATAAAAATCATATCAGGTTTATAAATTGATGAAAATTAGTTTTTAAAATATATAAATATATAATTTTTATGAATTAGATTTAATACTGATATTAGGATAAAATGTTATAAAAATTTTAAAATTAACTTACTAACATGTAAATATGGAACAACATGTGGATGCTGCATGACAGAAAGTGTACACAACTACCTAAATAACATTCTAAATAAAATCAAATAAAAGAACAAGCTAAATAAAAAAGAATTGTTGTATATTCTAAATAACCTAAAACTTTTTTAGTTGTATTTTGAAATAGAATTTTTTTTTGTTGCATATGTGAAGCCATTCCACGGATACTTGCACACATGAACTAACCTAAAACTATTCATACTTGTTAACATTAGAATTCATTCAATCAACAAAATTATCAAATTGTGAATGAATTTAATATTGAAAAAAAATCTACATAATGATTATAATCATCCAATTTATAATGAAAATCAAATCACGTTAATACCTTATTTAATTTTTAGTAGTACTATTGTTCAAATGAATAATCGTTAGTATGTACAATTACTTCCAATCCGACTATAATAATATTTTAAAATAGTAATATGCACTAGTTGGAGTATTTTAATAAATATTAACTGATCTTTATTTTTTTTATTTTAAAAATATATTTACAAAATAAATATTATGTTTTGGCATAACTTATAGAATATAATTAATATAATTAAATTAATAAATTTTAAATTATTATTTAGCCCGACTTGCTCTAATAATAAATAACATATTACTTAACATAATAAATTTAATTTTGAGATCTATATATTTAATTCTTATTCTCTACTATTAAAACATGAATAAATAAATTTTATGTTATTTTTTTCTAATATATCCTTTGTTTCAATTGTTAAATTTTTTTTTTCTTAAATCATTATTAAACTATTTTTAAACTAATAAATCTGACATTATTTAGAATTAGATCTAAAAAAATATTTTTTAAGCCATATATATATATACGTTATTTTTATTTGTTTAAAATATAATAAGTTTATTTTTTCTTAAAAATAAATTAAATTTTATAGAAGTGAAGTGATATATTTTATATTATAAATTTAGATGATAAAGTAATTATTTTATAAGAAAAAAATATGAATCTGAAAAAGTCTCCTCTCCCACCTAAAAATTTGCACAAAAATATAAATTTAATACTAACATTAAAATAAAAAATAGCAAAAAACTTAGAATAAGCTTAATAACCTGCTCTCTTTTAATATGACCTAAAATTTAGTACAAAATTAAAATTTTAATATTAATATTAGAATAAAGAGTAAAAATGTCTTATACCGGATTCTAAAGGTCAAAAATTGCACACACCTACCTAAATAATATTTAAAAAATTATCAAATTATAAAACAGGCTAAACGATAAAAGATTGTTATATATTTCCATAAAATACCTTACAACTGTTTTCTGTTTCTTTATGTTTTGAAAGAGAACTTTTTTTTATTGCATATGTGGAGCCAACTACCATACCTATTAAAATTAAGAGCACATCTCAATCAATAAAATTATCAAATTGTAAATGAATTTAATATTGAAAAAATATACATAATTATTATAATCATCCAATTTATAATGAAAATCATATCAGGTTTATAAATTGATGAAAATTAGTTTTTAAAATATATAAATATATAATTTTTACATATTAGATTTAATACTGATATTAGGATAAAATGTTGAAAAAATTTTAGAATTAACTTAATAACATGTAAATATGGAACAACATGTGAATGCTTCATGACAGAAAGTGCACACACCTACCTAAATAACATTCTAAACAAAATCAAATAAAAGAACAAGCTAAATAATAAAGAATTGTTGTATAATCTAAATAACATAAAACTTTTTTAGCTCCTTGTATTTTGAAATAGAATTTTTTTTGTTGCATATGTGAAGCTATTCCACGGATGCTAGCACACATGAACTAACATGAAACTATTCATACTTGTTAACATTAGAATTCATTCAATTAACAAAATTATCAAATTGTGAATGAATTTAATATTGAAAAAAATCTACATAATGATTATAATCATCCAATTTATAATGAAAATCAAATCACGTTAATACCTTATTTAATTTTTAGTAGTACTATTGCTCAAATAAATAATTGTTAGCATGTACAATTACTTTCAATCCAACTATAATAATATTTTAAAATAGTAATATGCACTAGTTGGAGTATTTTAATAAATATTAACTGATCTTTATTTTTTTAGTTTAAAAATATATTTATAAAATAAATATTATGTTTTGGCATAACTTATAGAATATAATTACTGTAATTAAATTAATAAATTTTAAATTATTATTTAGCCCGACTTGCTCTAATAATAAATAATATATTACTTAACATAATAAATTTAATTTTGAGATCTATATATTTAATTCTTGTTCTCTATGTTAAAACATAAATAAATAAATTTTATGTTATTTTATTTCTAATATATCCTTTGTTTCAATTGTTAAATTTTTTTTTCTTAAATCATTATTAAACTATTTTAAAATTAATAAATCTGACATTATTTTGAATCAGATCTAAAAAAATATTTTTTAAGCCATATATATATATATATATATTATTTTTATTAGTTTAAAATATAATAAGTTTATTTTTTCTTAAAAATAAATTAAATTTTATAAAAGTGAAGTGATATATTTTATATTATAAATTTAGATGATAAAGTAATTATTTTATAACAAAAAAATATGAATCTGAAAAAGTCTCCTCTCCCACCTAAACATTTGCACAAAAATATAAATTTAATACTAACATTAAAATAAAAAATAGCAAAAAAACTTAGAATAAGCTTAATAACTTGCTCTCTCTTAATAGGACCTAAAATTTAGCACAAAATTAAAATTTTAATATTGATATTAGAATAAAGAGTAAAAATGTCTTATACCGGATTTTATAGGCCAATAACTGTACACAACTACCTAAATAATATTTAAAAAAAATATCAAATTAAAAAACAGACTAAAAGATAAAAGATTGTTATATATTTCCACAAAATACATTCCAACTGTTTTCTGTTTCTTTATTTTTGAAAGAGAACTTTTTTTTATTGCATATGTGGAGCCAACTACCATACCTATTAACATTAAGAACACATTCAATCAACAAAATTATCAAATTGTAAATGAATTTAATATTGAAAAAATATACATAATTATTATAATCATTTAATTTATAATAAAAATCATATCAGGTTTATAAATTGATGAAAATTAGTTTTTAAAATATATAAATATATGTTACAAAAATTTTACAATTAAATAACATGTAAATATGAAACAACATGTGGATGCTGCATGACAGAAAGTATACACACCTACCTAAATAACATTCTAAAGAAAATCAAATAAAAGAACAAGCTAAATAATAAAGAATTGCTATATATTCTAAATAACCTAAAACTTTTTTAGTTCCTTGTATTTTGAAATATAATTTTTTTTGTTGCATATTTGAAGCCATTCCACGGATGCTAGCACACATGAACTAACTTGAAACTATTCATACTTGTTAACATTAGAATTCATTTAATCAACAAAATTATCAAATTGTGAATGAATTTAATATTGAAAAAAATCTACATAATAATTATAATCATCCAATTTATAATGAAAACTAAATCACGTTAAGACCTTATTTAATTTTTAGTAGCACTATTGCTCAAATGAATAATTGTTAGTATGTACAATTACTTTCAATCCGACTATAATAATATTTTAAAATAGTAATATGCACTAGTTGGAGTATTTTAATAAATATTAACTGATCTTTATTTTCTTATTTTAAAAATATATTTACAAAATAAATATTATGTTTTGGCATAACTTATAGAATATAATTAATGTAATTAAATTAATAAATTTTAAATTATTATTTAGCCCGACTTGCTCTAATAATAAATAACATATTATTTAACATAATAAATTTAATTTTGAGATCTAT